>NC_041384.1:523610507-523728648 GCF_002162155.2 Triticum dicoccoides | reverse complement strand
ACTATATCTCTCTAGGTTTGTATCTCTCTCACACAACCCCACGTAGGTGGTGTACGTATACAAGAAGAGAATAGGTGCACCGTGCACGTACTCACGCTTCGTGCCCAGCCACACCCACGCGGGTACACGGTGGAGCTCATTTCTTTACGAAATGGCAGCCCACGTGCTAATTTGAACGCCTGTAGCGGTTGTTTACCTAGGGAGGTCGTGTACCACGCATGCACGAAACAAAGTTCAACTTGACGCGTTGCCGCGTTATTTTTAAATAAAGTTATAGCGCTCAATGGCACTATATACAATGGAGCCTGCCTGCCTGGTTTGTCGCTCTTCAGAGTATCTCACACAAGGCTGCGGTGGCCTCTCTCTCTCTCACCGTTGGTCAATGATCCGGCCGCATCCCGTCCGTCGGGGGAAAGGGAGTGCGGTGGCCTCTCTCTCTCTCACCATTGGTCACTGATCCGGCCGCATCCCGTCCGCCGGGGGAAAGGGAGGAAGTGCATCGTTTCTTTGTTCGACGACGCCGAGGCAGCACGTCCCGATCTGCGGTACACGCCGTTCTCTCTGACCAAGCTCTGGCACAGCAGGGTCTACGCCACCTGCTCGCAGGTTCCGCCCGCCGCCGCTCACCTAGTTACATCCTGACGACCTCCAGGTATCCCCTCCGGCCTTGCTCCACTGCCCGTCTTCCCACGTCGCTGCATGTGGATCTTCCATAGTTCTTTGCCCAAAACGTAGCTCGTCCGGCGTACTTTCCATATTGCATTCTCGTCCTCACACCGTTTTAGACAAACACAACTGTGTTGTTATCTTCCCTTAGGAAAAGGAATATGCTTCTTTTTTGTCGTCGCATGTGTCATCAACTGTTATTGGCCAGTAATTGTTTCCTTTCTACCTCTTTTTTTGCAAACAGGGCTATCCATTTCACCTCGTTGCTATTGCGACCTTTTGGTGAACTGCACAAATCACTTTTTTGTTAAGAGTGTTCTGTGCAGTTGTACTAAAATGTCACACGGGCAACTCTCTACATTTCAGTGCGATTGCACAAAGGGAGATTGGTTTTGCTCTATCCTCCTCATCCAACTCCGAGCCTAATCTTCTCCAACTAGTTAGTCTTAAGAGAGACTGCAAAGGTGACCGGCTTCTATTTGTGTGTTTATTGTTTCATCAGCAGTCCTCTATTATCGTAATCACACTTAATATCTTTGGAACAGGGAGCTCAGCTCTATTTTAGTGGAACTACACAAAATGATCGGAATGTTGCATGCTCCAGATAGAAACTTTTTTCCCAACATGCCTTGTTGATTTAGACAGAGCTGGGGGACGTTGCTGCCAATGAAGCATGGATCAATTTTAATTTAACACCTTCTCACAACTCTGTCTTCAGTTGTGATGTAATTATTAGCTCTGATCTGCTAATAATTAACATGCATTAGCAAGGAAGTTAGTTTTTTATTATTTCCGAAAGAGCATCGATGGCAAGACACGCGAAACAAAAGCTGAAAGCTCCCACCATTGTACAATTCCATGTCGCTGGAAAATTATTTCTATAGTACGTCAATTATGTAAACAAATGATGGAAGCTTGATAGCATTGCCAGGAGCCTCTTCATCATCCGGGTCCATGTGCCATGCACAAAATTATACTCCTTCGTTCCTAAATATTTGTCTTTTCACAAATTTCAAACGGGCATATTTTAGAGTGTAGATTCACTCATTTTTCTTCGTATGTCTACTCCCTCCATTCCTAAAATGAGTGAATCTACACTCTAAAATGTGTCTATATACATCCGTATGTGCCAGTCCATTTGAAATCTCTAAAAGACAAATATTTGAGTAGTCACTCGTTGAAATCTCTAGAAAGACAAATACTCCGGAGTATATTTAAGAACCGAGGGGGTAGTGCACAACTGCAAGGGAGACTCAGCCCGGTCGTTGCGCCGCATTAATAGTGAGTAATGAGCAGTTAAATCATAAGCCCCACCTTTCCCACTGTAAGTTGCTCTGAAGAAGCAACCATCAATACGCTCTTTTTTGAATCCGCTCATACTACTCCATCTGTCACTGTTTATACAGCGCGCTTCAGGCTGGTCGTAATGATAGTATCATAGTTAGTATCATGCATGTCAACTAGGCAAATTTTGATGAGGTGGCATGGAATTAAATGAAGAAATAGAGGGTTGAGTATCATATCATGATACCGTATCATATTAGATGATGTGCTACTATGTGTCTTGCATGGCAATAAATGAGGTTAGCTATGATACTAACTTATGATACTATGCACTACGGATGTAGTATCATGCACTAGTATCATATGCATGTTACTAGTATATGATACTCGTCATTATGACCAGCCTCAGAAAAAAGAAAAAAAATCTATGGGACCAAGGCGACTAGCGATCGTCCTGAAAAATAGCATTGGTAAGCACGGCGTCTATCACTAGAGGGAATAATCCGTACACACATGCATGCAGTGCTTCCACCCCGGGTACACACATGCATGCACTTACTCCACTCCATAGTAGTACAGTACATGGAGAGAAAATTGTGGACTTGATTGCGGTTACCACGCCCTAATTAATTGAGCATTAAACCAAACACGTCTAAAGTCTCTCTGGTGGTGGAAATGCATTGAGAGAAATGCATCATAATGAAGCGGGCCCTGTAAACTGTGACAGAGGGAGGAGTAGTATGAAGGTGGAAAACCAAGTATGCGTATGGCCAGTCGGTCAACGCACCTCCTCTTGGCATATCACTAACATGTGGGACATGATGTGAGCAGACCGATCTCAATTGACGGCAAAGAGCCAACGCGCTGTTCCTTGAGAGAGACGAGGAGCGAGAACACACAGACGAGCTCGCGCGGAGGCCAAGATATATTCGAGCATGGTTGGTTGATCGATATCATTCATTACAAGTTGGGCTGCCGTTTTCCGCCCTTCTCCGGAATAAACGTGTACTATATCAGAGATAAAACATAAGAGTACAGATGCTCCACCATGCGGTTCTAGTAGTAGTACTACTCGTAGTAGTGCACTTGGCTCTTCTCCTCTTCGTGAAGTTGAACAATGATGGTACTCCGCATGTTGGGTACTACAGTGTATGCCTCTGACAATCTGACACCGAATGGACAGATGCATGTCCACCGAGGGTAGGTTGCATTAGTCAAAAGGTGTAAGCGAGCTTCACCTTGTCCTGCAAGCTTCTCCTCTTTCTGCGAGTTGATGGGACACACCAAAAAGTAGTGCTAGTCCATACTCCCTCCTTTCCGGTTAATATGGCTTAATCTTTTTTGTGGGTAAATGAGAGCGCTTTATTCATATATAAGAATTCTTAGGACGATCAGCCAAGACACTGGTCACTAGGAAGCAAGGTACCCCGCAAAAAAAGAAGTAGGAAGCGAGGTGTTTCATCAAGCCAGCTCTCGGCCACATTCAAAGTGCAGCAAGCACGGTTCGCATGAAGATGCGCCGCAAGGTTTGCTGACCTGTTTACATGCTGAATAACAAAAAAAAGAGGAAATATTACAGAGCGCTACTATTTGTAACAGGATATGAGCCAGAATTAAGCGAGAATTGTGGCAAGTGTTCCATGCAATCAACTTCCATTATCACATGCGAGAACCCTCGAAGAGAACCAAATGTGTTGAAGATTGCTTTATCACATTTTAAAATTATAATAAGAGTGCCGACGCTCCTCCATCTGGTTCCTAGTACTAGTACTAGTATAGTACGTACCTTTATAAACTATAATAGTAGTACTAGTAAAGTTTGCGCTTGGCTGCTCGCCTATTCGAGAAGTTGAACAATAATAGCACTAGTAGTATAGTGTATGCTTCTGGCAATCTGACACCGAATTAACTGTTGCAGGTCCACCGCCTCAACGAGGGAGAGCTTGCATTAGTTAAATGTTTCTCCTTGTCCTGCGAGCCACCGCGCGCAAGCTTCTCCTGTCCTGCAAACTTCTCCTCATTTGGCAAGTTGACGGGACACAACAAAGTAATGCTAGTCCATACTGCCTCCTCTCCGGTTAATATGGCTTAATTTCAAACGAGATAAATACTCTATCTGTCACTGTATATTTGTAAAAATACGGTCAGTGGACTTCATATATATATTCGGTGTTTATACGGTCACTAGCTCACCCTGACTGAGTATGTCTGTGCATGCACGTGTAGGTTGAGCACTTGAGCGTGACCGTGTGTGTTCTGTCGTGTGCTCGGACATGCATGCATTAGGGCGTCGCGCGCGTTTTTGTGTCCATGTGTACGTGTGACTATTGCATACACGTAGGGGGAGTACGTGTAGGGGCCACTAAGGAGCAGTCAAATCACATAGTAAGTTAGTCGGAAGAAGCAACCATCATTTCACTCTTGAATGACACGTACGCAATATAAAATGGTTGATGTGGAGAGAAAAAGAAAACCACTATATATACACAAGCAGGGGCCGAAGCTACAAGCCTGCTTGGTTAGGTTGCTCTCTTCACAAGCATAGAATGACGGGCCTGATCCTGCAGCTGGGGGAAGGGAACAATGTTCTGCGTAGACGCGGTTGACATCGGCAAGGGAGAAAACCCACAGTTGGTGCGTCCCAATCGGGGGTCACCGCGGTATGGGCCGATGCCGCGTCCCAGCCGCCCTTCTAGCTACAGCCCGACGTCCTAGGTAGTCTATCTTCCTTTTGGAGCCGGCTTGCTCCACTGCCGTAGCTCCATCTCCATGTCGATCTTTCTCTACTTCTACCGGCTTCTACTTGTGATGAGTTTATGTCTCATGAACTAGTGTCAGTACTATTATTCTAATCACACTTCTTCAATATCTTTGCCATCAGGGATGCTCAGGTCGATTTTAGTGGAACTGCACAAAAGCATCGTATCATCCAAGGGTGCCAGTCGTCTTTCCTTCGACAGGTTCTACCTGGCCAGGAAATTAAATCATGTTTAGGGTTTAGGGTTTAAGTCATAGTGACCCCATCAGTAGTTTTTATTTCGTACACGCTCTCACAACTTTTTTCTTTAGTTGTGAAGAAAATATGGGCTATGATCTGTGAATCATTGAGATGCATCAGCATGCGTGTTAGTTTTCCTTTGTATTTGATGGAATGTTGTAACGGGGCAACCTTGGAATAGGAATGAAAATGGAGTGGAAAGTTTCCGTTTTTTTGGAGAAAAAATGGAAACGGAGAGAAACCAACATTTTGTTTCGTTGGATCGCACCATCGAGAAAAACCAACGTTTAAATCACGTCTGTCGTGTTCATGTCTCACCATCCTCCACGGCTCGACCCCACAAGGTCGCTCGGCATTCCACTCACCGCAAACCGAGTATACGGTAACTTTCCCACCTGCTTGTCGATGGATCGCGCCATGGAGTACTAGCACTACTGGAAGAGATTGACGAGTTGGGGGAGGACAGCTAGCTGTAGCACGGTCTCCCAAGAACTTTTTACATGCATGTTGTAGCCTGCTATTGCGACCTTTGAACGCGGAGCAGCCGCGTGCACCCGGAAGCAGCATGGGCGACGCTCTCTCGGCCGGCGCTCCACTTCAATGCCGCCCCAGTGAGAGGTCACGTCCGCTCTGGCCGTGCATGAATGCGGCACTAATGTTTCGGGCGGGAAGCGCACGCGGGTGATGAAGAGGGTTCGGGTTGGTCAGGACCGACCGTGGCAGCGGTCCGGACGTGCACAAACAAGAGATGATGTATGTTAATATTGCTGCATATATAATTAACAACATAAATAATGTGCAAGTTGGACAAATATGATTGGAGATGGAGATGGGAATGGAATTTTACGTAAACACGGATATGCATGTCTATGTCTATGTGTGTGTGCGCGACGACTCTCGCAACCTGGAAGTGGGGGCATGTTTTTGATCGAGTTTTCTTTCTTGGTACTTTACAAAATCAGTTTGTCTAATTCACATCTAGATGTTATTTAAGGATATCACATCTAAGCTCCCACAAGTATATAATGTAGCAACAAGAAACAA
Organism: Triticum dicoccoides; assembly: GCF_002162155.2. Classification (NCBI taxonomy): domain Eukaryota; kingdom Viridiplantae; phylum Streptophyta; class Magnoliopsida; order Poales; family Poaceae; genus Triticum; species Triticum dicoccoides. The sequence continues at coordinate 523,722,656 of NC_041384.1, read as the reverse complement.
AAAAACTAGGAAAAAAATAGACCACAAACAGAGTGGACATCAACTTAGATGTGACATAACTATGTCACATCTAGATGTGTCCTAGACAGACCCTTAAAAAATTGTCTGCCAGTTTTCGTTTCTTTTTTCCGGGAACGCGCGTATTCTATTTAAAACCACTGCTATGGAGAGATTTTTTTACTCCATTATAGCCTCTTGTTTGATAGAGTTTCTCGCGTCTCGCTCTCTCACCCTCTCCATATTAAAACAAGATGACAGTGTCCACTCTATCTCTCTCCTCACCGGTGGTCACAGATCCGGCCGAATCCCGTCCGCAGCGAGAGGTGAGGAGGTGCAGCATTGACGTTGTCGCCGTCGGCGACGGAGGAAGCCGATGCGCACTGTCCTCTCGGAGTCGGCGCTGGCGCGGACGAAGATCCTCCGCGCCCTTGTTCGCTGCCGTCGTGTGGGTAGATCCCGCCCGCCCTCCTAAACGACATCTCGCCCACCTGAGGTATAACTTCTTGTACTGGTCCAGCTCCCCAGGTCGGTGCGTGCGGGTTTTCTTCTATGCGACTACTCCCCAGCTCCCCATGCATAGTAGCTAGGTTTCATCGGCTGGTCCAACATCACCTACTAGTACTATTATAGAGGAAATGCCACTCAAAAAGTTGTCCTGATTTATGCCTCTGTGGAGGTATACATGTTGTTTCGACAAAAAGTACATGGTGGATGTGCGATCATTGTCCATATGGTGGTAGTACTATCAATGGTTAAATGAAGAAATGCTTTTTTTTCTCGGGTATCCTGTTTAGTTCCCATCAAGATAATTATGATGCTTCTGTTTGTTGGTGTAGTTTTCATTAATTCTTATTGACAATTGAGATGTCATTGCTACCCTTTTTTATATTTTTGGAAAGAGTGATGTGTGTCTCCATACCCAGGCATGTCTTCCTCAATTTTAGTGGAACTGCACAAAATTGGATGGCCATTGTTGTTCTGCCTCACTGTCCTCTGCCACGTGGTTCTTCCTTAGTCGAGCTTTATTACTGAGAAGAAACAGACCATAGTGAGGATTTGTCGAACTTCATAGGTGCCTCGCCCAAACTTGATGCCAAATGGATGATGCATCACCACGATGACCTATCGATGCTCATGGTTGCGCCTCATGGTTGCATCGGCTGGTGAAGCTGATTGATTTTCAATGAAAAACAAGCCGTCTTCCATCAGTGCTCTTTGCTTGTTACGCGCAAAGATGATATGCTTCGTCAGTTCACCTTGCTTGCGTTGGAGACGCAGTCGTCTTTCACGTTGGTGCAATTTTATCACACAATTGGCTATGAACCAAATGTTTCCTCGAAGAAGGGTCGACATTGGTACTAAGAGCATAAGTTTTGTATTGATTTCTAAGCCTTCTCACAACTTTGTCTCCAGCTCCCCTATAATTTTATTTTTCCAACTATTAACTTTGATTTAAAAAATGGTGTGGACTAAAAACCCGGATGGACGTAGTAGCCCTCCATTTTTATTTACTCCGCATATTAGATTTTACTGAAGTCAAACTTTGTAATACTCTCAAACCTTTTCGATAATTGAAATTAAAATTCTTTATTTGTACACACTCTCACACATTTCCGATAATTTGGTGCATGTGTGGTTGTTCACTTAAGGGAGGGTAGTGTACCACACGTGAAGGACAGGAAGTGCGACCAGGACGCGTGGGCATGGATCGTTAGTTCATCGGAAGTAGTACTAGTTTTCTTCATTGTACATTAAATAAAGAGTTTCGTTTCGTACTTACACAATTTAAAATGATTGTTATGGAGAGAATAAGAAAACCCCTCCACTATATATTACTTGTATACACAAGAGTACTATATGGACGCAGCTTCATTGACTTAGTGCGCCTGCCTTTGGATTTATGACAGGTGGGCCCAAAATGTGGCTGGCTCACCTGTCATACAGCCAAAAGCAGGTGTAGTGAAGGCACCAGAGCTCAGTCCATACTACAGTAGTATATATATAAGCGGGAGCCTCAGCGCTTGTTCGCTAGGGTTTGCACTCTCCACACGCTCGCCGCACTACATATATGTTACACGATGGAGGCTCAGCGTTCATTTGCTAGGGTTTGCTATATTCACAGTCTCTCACCCTCTCTTCACCAGATCTAAACAAGATTGTGTTGGCCTCTTGTCTCTCACTCCCCTCTCACGGCTGGTGAAGGAGGCGTCCGTATCCCGTCGCACCGGGAAGGGGAGGAGGTGCAACATTCACTCTATCGCCTTCGGCGAGGGAGGCAATCCACTGCCGGCTGCGCTGTTCTCTTTCACCCAGCGCCTGTGCGGGAGGGCCACCGACCCCTTCTTCCTCGCTGCCATACGTAGTGTGGGCAGATCCGGCCTCCCGCCGCACGCCTTGCCACATCCCGACGATCCTAAGGTATAAGTTTCTTTGAAACCGTCATTGCTCTAGCTGCATGTGGATCCTTTTTTATCTGTAGTCGAATCTAGGTCTTGGTTCAAAGAGGAAAGAAGGGTGCGGTGGGCTGGAGCAAGAATCTAGGACGTGGTTCAATGAGGAAAGGAGGGGCGGAAAGTAGTATAGACTGGCCATCCAGCCGCTTTGTAGGTCAAAAAGGGAAAAAGGGGTAACCCAATACAATCATATGTAAGGAACTGATCTCTTTGTTGAAAAGGGAAAGAAACTGGGGGGTCGGGTAGTTTGTGCAGGACTAGATTTGCTGCCCTCACATAGGAAGAAGGTTCAAAGAGAACAAATATGGGACCAGCGCATATATGTTGCTTGGCTACATACTCTGCATCACCCATTTATACGTGTGGACGCACATGGTGCTCGCATGTCCCATACAGCTATTTTGCTGTTGTTAATCTAAGAATGCCGCCGGAAAATTGAAGCAATGACACTGTTAAAAGTAAATTAAATTTTTTAACGAATGTTGTTTCAAGAGAATGTCTCTGTTAATATGAATCAATGCAACCGTTTTAGAAATGTTACTGTCCTACTTTGTTTTCCATCCAAGATAAGTTAGATGCTTCTTTTTGTCACCGTTTGTTTCATCCTCCTTTATTGGCAAGTAATGGTTTCCTTTTTTGCCTCTGTTAAAACAGGGGTATCGATTCAACTTGTTGGTATTGCGACATTTTGCTTCGCTACTCGAAACACTTATGTTTTAAGAGTGTTTTGTGCAGTTCAACTTTAATGTCACACCGGTGACTATGCTTAATTTTGGTGGAACTGCACAAAAGGAGATCAAGATTTGTTTCCAGTCTTCATGGCGAGTTGTTTCAAATATTGGTCTCAACCACATGATGTGCAGTGTGCTTTGAGATGTTGTGCTACTTGTTTTGGTACTATTTTAAATTAATGTTGAATTGAAGCTATTGTATTGTTGTCTTTTCCCATTAAGTAGTGAACAAAAATGGGACCAATCCAGACATGATGCTTGTTGCTTTGTTACAACAAATTCAGCATCACCCCCTTTATAAGCCAGTAAATGATGCCACTCTTAGAATTAACTACTGAATCTTATTTCAAAACTGCAACACTTGTTAGGGATTGGCGGGATTACCATTTTTGTGGCCGCATGTTTCATCCTCCTTTATTAGCCAGTAATTGATTCCTTTTTTGCCTCTGTTTAAACAGGGATATCTATTCAACTCGTTGCTATTGTGACATTTTGCTTCGCTACGCGAAACACTTTGCTTGATCAGTGCAACTGCACAAAACAAGATTGGATTTCCTATTCGTGTTGGCAGATTCATATTTTATCTTGTCCGTCTCATGAAAGGTCAGTACAGGCCTTCATCCACATGATTGTGCAGTGTGCTTTGAGATGTTGTGCTACATGTATTGGTACTGTTTTAAATAAATGTTGAATTGAAGCTATTGTATTGCTGTCTTTTCCCATTAAGTAGTGAACAAAAATGGGACCAACCCAGACATGATGCTTGTTGCTTTGTTACAACATACTCTGCATCACCCCCTTTATAAGTAGATGGAAGCACATACTGTTGTTGCGCTCACTCTCCCCTGGAACTGTTTATGCTTTTCATTAATCTAATGCCGCTGGTAAAATTAAGCAATGCCACTCTCAAAATTAATTAACTACTGAATCTTAGTTCAAAAGTGCAACACTTGTTAGGAATGGTACTATCCTGCTTTGTAGTTCTTTCTACATGTTTAACCAAGGTATTGTTAAGATAATGTCTCTGTTAAAATGATTCAGTTGCATTGTTTTAGGAATGGTACTTTTCTGCTTTGTCGTTCTTTATACATGTTGAAACAAGGCATTGTTAAGATAATGTCTCAGTCAATATGAATGATTCACACTGATGGAGAATTGCTACTCTCCTGCTTTGTTTCCCATTAAGATAAAGTAGATCAGTAGATGCTTTTATTCTGGGAGTACAAGTCATCAACCGTTATTTCTCAGTAATTGTTTCCCTTATACCTATTGTTGCTTACAGGGATATCAAAATTAAAGCTCGGTTTTATTCTGACTTCGATTTTAGTTGAACTGCACAAAAGGAGCCAATGTGTATGGCAAACTGCTGCATTACTGGGTCCAGTTGGTCGTTCCACTTTGCAGAAAGAAGCAGTCACTGTTTGCGCTACATTACAGAAGGAATGACCGAGAAGCTTTACAGAGTATTAGACACCGGTGACATGACTAGTCTGCAGAGACCATTGGCAATTTAACAACCCGTGGAGTGCCATGGGCAAAAAGTGCCCAAACAAGTACAAGAAGCTACGACAGGACTCAACGATCATAGGCATTACATATTTTGAATGGGAAAAGCTTGTCAAAGTTTAATCATTGATGTTAGCAAGAAGACATTAGTTTAATATATTGGAATTGGAAAACCTTATCAAAATTTTCTCATTGACGTTAGCCAGAAGACATGCATTTGATATTTTTGAGTGGGACGCCCTTGTTGTGAGCAGCGTCGAGTGTTTTTTCCTATTCCCGTGTTTAGTTTAGAAGTAAATAGTTACTCTGCTCAGATATTCCTGTGTTAAGAGTTTGTTCTGAATATTGTCTATGTAATGCCAGGCATTGTGTTTGATTGCAAAGTTGAGCTTGGAATGTTGTGGCATGCGGCATCACGAGCTGTTCATCGTGCCTCCTGAGAATAATGCATCATATTGTTTTGCATGTTGATCTAATGCCAGTGATTTGCTTGTTAAGAAGATCATCCTCTTCTGTTGTTTCCGTGCTTAAGAAGTTCATCGGCTGATGTTTCATTCATAACCTATACGATAAGTCGGGTAGGTTAGACATGAAACCATATGATCTTCCAACCAACTCAAGATATTAGGCCGTGATTGGATCGTCGTTTTCCAACCAAAACCACTTGTAAAACAGACGCTTGTAAATTAAAGCAGATGGTCTCGGGTGAAGGCACTTGGTTGGTCGATTTCGACTAATAAAATATCGGAAGTACTTCACACATGATAAAAACGCTGAAAGACACACAGACGATTGCTAATCCAGCCGTTAGCTGCTGTTTCAGCCTTGCCCATGGATGGCATGATACGTACGTCATGCATGTATCGTCTGGTAATGTCGTACATATAGCAGTGCTCGTAAAATATACACTGGTCTCTCAAATTACACGCGTAACCCGCCGGTTTTACTTACAGACCTCGGGCCCTCGGTTTCATTACGCCTATATTTTACGTGTTGTCTCCGATGACGAGTAAATTACACTTGTATGTTAATACAGGTTAGAAATAAACCAGAGCTCCCAAGCGCGGCCTTACCGTTTCATGCCGTCTCATTTTCTCGAAGGTGCTCATAGGTGTCTGATGATCCTGGCTTCCTGAATGAGCAGCGGGCATTGTATCAGACCATCCGTAGGGCCCGCGAGGCCCTCTCCATTGTCCTTCGAGTTGTTGTGCTCGTCGTGGCGCTGAGCATTGTTAACATCGTCAACGAACATGAGGATTCAGGAGATGACTTTATTTTGACTGGATGACACGAGGGACCCACTAGGGCCATAGCCGTACGTACGCAAGTGTCTTCTTATTATGTACAACTATTTTTTTTGCTTTCTCCTGGTTTCCTGACATCACGGTCCCACACCATTGTCAACCTATGTAGTCAATATAAACGAGAGAATTGCACAAGGTGCGGCCGACAACTGGGACCAAGCAGCTCGAGCAGTATTTGTGTTTCTGAGGCGTGAGCACTGCAGAGTTTTTCTTGGCGATGATTTCGTTGTTGTTCAGAGGAGAGCAGGGTATTAACTGGGCGGGCTATGGCCCGTCTAGCCCAGGCCAGATATCCAGCCCAGATAATAATTTTTTCAAGATGAAAATGGCTAGCCCAGCTGTACGTCTTTTTGAGGAATACCCAGGCAAGGTCAACTTGTTATTCTCCGCCCTACTGGGCTGCAAATCTTTCCTAGGAGGGATGCATTAGGCTTAACAGGAAAATGGGCTTTAAAAAATAATAAATGGGATGTAATTATAAAAATTGGGCAGTAACTATAAAAAAATGCACCAAACACAAAATTAGTTTATAAAATATTATTTATGGATTTTGAAAATCTTAAATTTTCATTGTTGCGCGCGCAATGTTTCGTTGGATTTTTACGTAATACAAATTTATATTTAATCTGACTAGAAATTTTGGGATAAAAATATTTCGGATCCCATCAAAATGTGGGAAACTTTACTGAATTCTGCCTTCAACGGTTGGTTGAAATTATTAATCGGTGTCCTAGCTAGAAAATGGGCTGTACTTTTAACAAACTGTAAATGGGCTGTTGTAAATTCCATTAGAATTCAAAAATGGGTTGTACATTCTTACAAATCGCAAATGGGCTATAAGTTCTCTGCCACACACTTGTGGGCCTACTAAGTGACGCGTCCCCTAAAAAAAATAAGTTGACGCGTATGCAAGGCTTTGTCAACTTATTATAGTCAACACACGGTTCTAGCAGCAGTGGCCATTGGATGTCTATCCAACGGATGTCGTGCTTCTTCTTCAATCTCGGATATTCTTAGCTTCGGCCGCCCAAAAAATGATTCCTCCCCTGACATCTGGGGCGCACCATTTCGGAGGCTGACCTGTGGGCCTACTAAGTTAGAGCGTACCTAGGCCTTTGTCAACTTAGTCAATATAAACGATTCTAGCTTCAGTGACCGTACGATGTCCATCCAATGGCCGTAGTGCTTCTTCAACCTCTGGTCTTCTTGCTCCAGCCACCCAAAGCAGCGCCGGTCTTGTCGCCTGCTCCTACCTCCCGTGGCCGGCTGTGCTGCCGCGGAGGCCTGACCGCCCCCATACTACTCCCACCGCTGGCCAGGCCATCCCTCCACTCATCCACACCCCCTGTTATTCTGCGGCGACGGTAGCCTCACACCGCAGCAGAACCAGTGAACGCTCGTACTCCTCTCCGCGTGGGCATCCATCTTGCCAGGCTCCTCATCGTCCCCTTCCTAGGCCTCGCCGTCGTCCACCGCCGTGGTGGTCTCGGCGCGGCGTGGTCAATGTGGTCAACGACCGACTTCCATCAGAAGAGTACTGTATGTGGAGAGGCTGACAGCTGGGTCCACGGCAGCCGCAAGGAAGTGCCTCCTTATTATGCGGAAAATAATTATTCCTCCACCTGACAGCAGGGACCCACCGGACGGGCCACCAGTATTTTGCAAAAAAAATATTTTCCCCCTGACTGGAGGGACCCACCAGATGGGGCACCGTATTTCACGAAAAAAACATTCCCCCCGCTGTCAGCTCGGACCCACCGGAAGTGCCTCCTTATTACGCACAAAAAAATGAATACTCCCCCGGCTAGCTGGGACCCACCTTGGTGGGAGGCTGACTTGTGGGCCCACTAAGTTGATGGGGACGAAGGGCTTTGTCAACTTAGTCAATATGAACGATTCTAGCTCCAGTGACCGTACGATGTCCATCCAACGGTCGTAGTGCTTCTTCAACCTCTGGTCTTCTTGCTCCAGCCGCCCAAAGATGCGCCGGTCGTGTTGCATGCTCCTGCCTCGCGTGGCCGGCTGTGCTGCCGCAGAGGCCTCACCGCCCCTACTATTCCCACCACTGACCAGGCCCTGCGGCGACGGCAGCCTCACACCGCAGCCGAACTAGTGAACCCTCGTACTCCTCTCCGTGCGGGCTTCCACTGCCTCATCTTCCCCGGCTCCGCGTCGTCCCCTTCCTAGGCCTTGCCGTCGTCCACCACCGTGGTGCTCTCCGTGCAGCGTGGTCAACATGGTCAAGGAACGACTTCCATCATAAGAATATTGTACGTGGAGAGGCTGACAGCTGGGTCCACGGGCACAGCCCAGTTTTTTTGTGATTTGCCAAGTAAGTCGCTTTGTCAAGCCTGTTGGGCTGCAAATCTTTCAAGACGAGGAGAGATTTCATTCGGCTGGCCGAGAAAATGGCCCATAAGTAATGACAAATGGGCTGTACATTTTTAAAACACATCAAACCGACAATTAGTTTCAAATATCTGTTTTTCATTTCAAGATTTTAAATTACATTAATTTTTATGCGTGGAGAATTGGTTGGATTTTATATTGATATACATTTATTTTTAAAATCAGTTTGAATGTGAGTCGAAATTTCGGGATTAGAAACAGTTCGGACCGCACTGAAATATGCAAAATTCCGTATAATTTTTTAACCGTGGCCACAATATGGGCTGTAATGCTAACAAAAAGAATATGGTCTCCAAAAAAAACCTTGAGCATTAGCAAATGGGCTGTAAATTATTAGAAATACTGGCAGATGGGTTGTATGCTGTTTTCCACAGATTTGAGGCTTTCCAAAAAAAAGGTTGACGCACAACCACTGACTGTTGGATGTCCATCCAATGGCCGTCGTGCTTCTTCAATCTCTGCTCTTCCTGCTCCAGCCACTCAAACAAGCGTCGGCGGGACTGCCTGCTCCCTCCTCCCCGCGGCCGGCTATGCTGCCACGCAGGCCTCACCGTCCCACCATACTCCCATCGCTAGCCTATCCATCCCTCTAGTCACCCACACCTACTATTAATCTCCGGCGACGTAGACGAACCAGTAAACCCTCATATAGTCGTACTCCCCTCCGCGTGGGAAACAATGATACGTCTCCAACGTATCGATAATTTTTGATTGCTCCATGCTATATTATCTACTGTTTTGGACTATATTGGGCTTTATTTTCCACTTTTATATTATTTTTGGGACTAACCTATTAACCGGAGGCCCAGCCCAGAATTGCTGTTTTTTTGCCTATTTTAGTGTTTCGGAGAAACAGAATATCAAACGGAGTCCAAACGGAATAAAATCTTCGGGAACGTGATTTTCTCACCGAACGTGATCCAGGAGACTTGGACCCTACTCCAGGGAGTCAAAGAGGAGGTCACGAGGGTGGGAGGCACGCACCCCCCCTAGGGCGCGCCCCCTGCCTCGTGGGCCCCTCGGTGCTCCACCGACGTACTCCTTCCTCCTATATATACCTACGTACCTCCAAATGATCAGGACGGGAGCCAAAAACCTAATTCCATCGCCGCAACTTTCTATATCCACGAGATCCCATCTTGGGGCCTGTTCCGGAGCTCCGCCGGAAGAGGGCCGTCATCACGGAGGGCTTCTACATCATCCTAGCCCCTCCGATGAAGTGTGAGTAGTTTACCTCAGACCTTCGGGTCCATAGTTAGTAGCTAGATGGCTTCTTCTCTCTTTTTGGATCTCAATACAAAGTTCTCCCCCTCTCTTGTGGAGATCTATTCGATGTAATCTTCTTTTTGCGGTGTGTTTGTTGAGATCGATGAATTGTGGGTTTATGATCAAGTCTATCTATGAATAATATTTGAATCTTCTCTGAATTCTTTTATGAATGATTGGTTATCTTCGCAAGTCTCTTCGAATTATCCGTTTGGTTTGGCCAACTAGATTTGTAGTTCTTGCCATGAGAGAAGTGCTTAGCTTTGGATTCGATCTTGCGGTGTCCTTACCTAGTGACAGAAGGGGCAGCAAGGCACGTATTGTATCGTTGCCATCGAGGATAACAAGATGGGGTTTATTTCCTATTGCATGAATTTATCTCTCTACATCATGTCATCTTGCTGAAGGCGTTACTCTGTTTTTAACTTAATACTCTAGGTGCATGCTGGATAGCGGTCGATGAGTGGAGTAATAGTAGTAGATGCAGAATCGTTTCGATCTACTTGTCACGGACGTGATGCCTAGATATTCTCATAACTATGCTCAATTCTGTCAATTGCTCAACAGTAATTTGTTCACCCACCGTAGAATACTTATGCTCTTGAGAGAAGCCACTAGTGAAACATATGGCCCCCAGGTCTATTCTCATCATATCAATCTCCATTACTTTAATCTTGCTTTGCTTTTTACTTTGCTTTTACTTTTTACTTTGCATCTTTATACCAAAAATACCAAAAATATTATATCTATCAGATCTCACTCTCGTAAGTGACCGTGAAGGGATTGACAACCCCTAATCGTGTTGGTTGCGAGTAGCTATCGTTTTGTGCAGGTACGAGGGACTTGAGCATGGCCTCCTACTGGATTGATACCTTGGTTCTCAAAAACTGAAGGAAATACTTATGCTGCTCTGCTGCATCATCCCTTCCTCTTCGGGGAAAACCAATGCAAGCTCAAGACATAGCAAACAACTGCCGAGTCTTCCCTGCCTCCGTGTCGTCCCCATCCTAGGCCTCGCCATCGTCCACCGCCGTGGTGCTCTCAGCGCGGCATGGTCAATGTGGTCAATGACCGACTTACATCAGAAGAGTACTATGCGTGGAGACGCTGATAGCTGGGTCCACGGCCGTAGCAAGGAACTGCCTCCTTATTACGCGCAAAATAATTATTCCTCCACCTGACAGCGGGGACCCACCGGACGGGCCACCATATTTCGTGAAAAAATGTTTCCCCCTGAATGCTGGGACCCACCAGCTACACCTTTGCACGCAAGGAAGTGTGTCCGGGCAAAAAAACAAACCGATTCGCCCCCTGACTGTTGGGACCCACCAGCTACATCTTCGCACGCAAGGAAGTGCCTGACAGTCGGGACCCACCTGGTCGAAGCGTACGTCGTGTTCATGGGGAGGCAACGAAATTCGTCGTGTTCATGGGGAGGCAACGGAATGCGTCGTGTTCATCGGGAGGCAACAGAATGCGTGGGAGCCAACCAGCTGGATCGGAACGGAATGCATGGTCGTGTTCATTGGGAGGGCTTGGACGGAATAGGCGAGAGAAACGAGGCCTGGCGTACCGCAGAACGGAGGAAACAGCCTTGTGTTCGACCGGCCACATTCAAAACGGGATCCAGTTCATCGGGAGGGGTCTGGTGTACCGCAAAACGGACTAAACGGACCTCCTACGGTTGAAACGGGGGTCCTGTTGATCGGGAGGGGTGTGGCGTACCGCAAAACGGAGGAAACAGACCTCCTACGGTCAAAATGGGGGTCCTGTTGATCGGAAGGGTTGTGGCGTACCACAAAACGGACGAAACGGACCTCCTACGGTCGAAACGGGGCTCCTGTTCATCGGGAGGGGTGTGGCATACCGCAAAACGGGACTCCATGGGATACTGTTCATCTCCACCGTCGACCTCCTCCAGCCTCCACGGGCTCCTGTTCATCCAGCCTCCACCGCGCGCTACTCCACCGGCTACTGTTCAACCACCCCTCCACCGTCTACTGTTCATCCAGCCCTCCACACCACGGGGTCCTGTTCAACCACCCCTCCACGGGCACACCTCCACCGTCTACTGTTCATCCAGCCCTCCACACCATGGGGTCCTGTTCATCCAAAGGCAACACCACCGCTCACTGATCATCCAACCCCCCCCCTCGCAACGCTCACTGTTCATCCCAGAGGCAGCATCGATCGACTTCAGTTAGCAGCAGTAGCGAAGGAATCGTTCGATCGAGTTCAGTTAACAGCCATTGATCGATCGCTCGGGTTCAGTAACACGTAGCCTGCAGTGCAGTCGCTTGGGTTCAGTTAGAGCCCAACACCTCGCTCGGGTTCAGTTAGAGCCAACGCCTCGCACACACACGCGTACGTGTACGAGAGAAACACACATAACTCGGCCCCCGACCTCCCACCGTAACCAGGAACTCCCCGAAATTTTCCTCGCCCTCGCTTGTACGACGGTTTTTTCTGTCATGGACGGCCCAAAGAATGTCATGCAGCTGCGTTTCCGGCCCGCCCAGGACGAAAAGCCCATTTTCTCTCATGATTTTTTGTCATAGAAGTAGGAGCCCACCACATCTATGATGATACCGGGTTTTGTTACAATTATCGTCATAGAAGTGTCATATGTATGACAGAAAAAATTCGTTCGGCCCAAAATGTCACGGATGTGTCTTTCTTTTGTAGTGGAGGTGACATGTTCCCTCTTGGAACCACGAGCCTTCTTGAGGGAAGCTCCGGTTTGCAAGAAGCTTACACCAAAGCTTGTCCCAATTCGGCCTAAAAAATTACCGCATCATGTTGGTGCCATGTCATGACACGATGCCAAGTTTCATTATTTTGAGGTGTGTTTTGGATTTATAGGAATTAAAAAACCAAGTTTTTCAATCATTCCGGCCGAGCCACGACATCCAGATGTTTGAATTTTATTTCCATTTCTTGCGTGGAACCTATAAATTCACACAAAGACAAACATGTGATTTTTCGGCAAACTTTGGTGCATTGGAGCATGTGCTTGTAGTTCAAATTTGAATTATGCACATTAAATGCCTAGAAACTCAATTAATGCATAAAAATACCAAACGAACCCGGAATAATTCCAAATTTAAACACGACACTCATGTACTAGTTGCATGTTCATTGCACGTAAATGTTCTAGCAATTCAAACACCATCCTTTCCCTCCGTAACACCATTTTGTCTTTCAAAACATAATGAAAAAATCAGGTATACAACAAACAGTTTACTAGAAAGATTCGTGTGGGATGCGATATAAAATATCTTGGCGCACCCTCTTGTTTGGCTTACGCAGGAAGCTTCGTCATCTGCAGTCCACCGCCCCCACTTGAACCACACTTGTGCGCCAGTTTCTCGCGACACCGAGCAAATTTTTTTTGCCACCACGGAAACATCTATCTCCCCGCCCCCTCCCTCCTACCAAAAGCCACATTTCCACTGTCTCCCTTGCTTTCCAAGTTCAAGCCTTCACTGCTGCTTACTGGATAGCTCTGCCTCCTCGCCGGCGACCCTTCTTCGTGCAGAGCCGCCTCCTCGCCGGCTACCCTTATTTTTGCAACGCCACCTTCTCGCCGGCGACCCTTCTTCTTGCAGCTCTGCCTCCTCGCCGGCGACCCTTCTTCTTGCTGCGCGACCTCCTCGCCGCCGACCCTTCTTATTGCTGCATTGCCTCGTCGATATGGTCAGGTAATCCACACCCCACCCACACCATCCTCCTCCTTACCCATTCCCAATGCCCAGACCGACGACGCGACACCTTCCACCGAAATTACTGCCCCCTCCTCCAATTAAGCACCACCCACAGCCATTTTGCACACAGTATAATGTGGAGCTCAGTAGCATGCGGCCGCACGCATCCATGAAGTCGCTATGGCTGCCAAGCGTGTCGACCACCAGATATTGGAGGAGCACCTCGTCTTTGAGGTCACCTTCGACACCGCCACGTGGTTGTCTACTTTAAAATACAGTATGTGATGTTTTCTGGAGGCCACCGCTAGTGCCTTCTAGTGATTTGTCCTTTGTAATGTTAATATGCAATCTGATGTTCAGTCAACAGTTTGGTCCTCTGAAATGTAATGTTCAGTTAACACTTTGGTCCAACAATTGCTACATTTCGTAATACTGTTCTCAAGCATTCTTTGTTTTGTTAACTGTCTTATCTTCTAGTACATGTTTCTATTCTGCAATGTCGTGCTTAGTTAACTATTTTGGTTCATTCGGTCTGCTGTCCATTTAACTATTTGGTTTAGTTCTGCAATTTAATTTTCATTTGTTGTGGGTACAATTTTGTATTGTTATGCATGTGACACCAATCACTGGTACATCGACGTCCTAAACAAACGGTTTAAAACCCCTTTCCGCGACGGCATTTGGAACCGTCACCGAGTGTGTGCGATAGGGTGTCCTTCCCACACGACCCAGAAATCGTTAGGGATAGGCCCTCCTGGGACCCAGGCTAGGGCCGTGTGTGATCGGGCGAGGCATCGAAACCTAATCATTTCCGTAGGTATGTACATCCCACACGGTGAATCCTAGAAATCATTTCCATAGGTATGTACATCCCACACGGTGAATCCAAGAAATCATTTCCGTAGGTATGTACATCACACACGGTGAATCCCAGAAATCATTTCCGTACGTATGTACATCCCACATGGCGAATCCCAGAAATCAGTTTCGTAGGTATGTACATCCCACATGGTGAATCCCAGTAAATCATTTTTGTAGGTATGTACATCCCACACAGTTCTTTGTGTGGAAACGTTTGTGCAAGGTGGCCTAACGCAAAAAGTTCATTGCTGGAAGCCATGTGTGATTGTTAGTTGATCGAACACGCCTACTTTCTAGAAACCATGCGGGTTGCTTGAGTTCATCGCCCACGGTGCTATCTGAGTAACCGTTTGCAATAGAAAACCCCAATAAGCAAGGTAATTAGCCTATTATTGATAATCCATGTACTAATCAAACTGATATTTCTTATAAAACACGCCAGATATTTCATATCCATATAAAAGCAACCAGGATTTCATAATGGAATTACATCAGATAGCTTCGGCACTCAGTTATGCCATTACACAACAACACCAAGTTTCACATGCAGCATCAAAAACCTTTGGAAAGTAGCATCAAACATGGTCAATAGATAGATGAATCTCATCTGGGAAACTGCAGAAGCAGAAGGCAAATATGGAGCCTTCAGTGATGTTGAATGTCCTTGCAACTTTAGGCCAATGGCTATGGATAATTGCCCACCCAACCTTCGTCCTCTTCAGCAAGACTTCAATATTGTACCGTCGGTGTTGAATGAATACCTTCCTCGCCTCTTGACCATGCAGGTGGCTTGAGAGGTAATCATCGGTGAACTGCTTTGAAAAGTACTGAAAACAATATTATGCATAAATCGCTGTTGTAAATTTTTGAAATGGCGCAAGGGGTAAAAACAAGGTAAAAGAGTTGGTACCATCCTATAGTTGACTAATGTATTCTTCATTGTGCAAACAAAGATCTTGCTGTTATTCGTCACAAGTTTCTTCATCCTAACAATCTTTTTGAGTTTCTTGACTTGACTGATATTCATGGACATCTCATTTCCCCATATGCAAAATGGGTCGAATAGTGGGTCTAAGCCTCTGACAGCAGGACCTACATGTGCAAGACCAAATTGTAAGAAACCTAAATATTAGAATGATTCCTACAACGGCACAAGAATGGCTATTAGCCAAAGGACCCTACTTGAACAAGCCTCTATGGTAAACCGTAGTGTCTCCCATTGTTTCCCTGCAACACACATATTGATCAGGTTAACTGAGAGTTGCCATACTATCAGTAGAATATGTATTGAGTATAGCCAAATTCGATTGTTCTCGCATGCATAACAATACAAAATTGTTCCCATAGAAAATGAAAATCAAATTGCAGAACTGAACCAAACAGTTAAATGGACAGTAGACCAAATGAACCAAAATAGTTAACTGAGCACGACATTGCAGAATAGAAACATGTACTAGAAGATAAGACAGTTAAAAAAACAAAGAATGCTTGAGAAAGGTACTACGAAATGTAGCAATTGTTGGACCAAAGTGTTAACTGAACATTACATTTCAGCGCACCAGACTGTTAACTGAACATCAGTTTGCATATTAACATTACAGAGGACAAATCACTAGAAGGCATTGGCGGTGGCCTCTAGAAAACATCACAAACTGTATTTTAAAGTAGACAGCCGCACGACAGTGTCGATGGTGGCCTCGAAGACGAGGTGCTCCTCCAAGATCTGGCGGTCGACACACATGTCAGCCATAGCGACCTCATTCGTGCGTGTGGCTGCATGCTACTCAGCTCCACGTTATAATGCGTGTAAAATGGTTGTGGGCGGCACTTAATTGGAGGAGGGGGCAGTGATTTGGGTGGAAGGTGTCATTCCGTCGGTCGGGGCATGTGGGACAGGAAAGGAGGAGGATGGTGTGGGTTGGGTGTGGATTACCTGACCATATCGACGAGGCCGCACAGCTAGAAGAAGGGTCGGCGGTGAGGAGGCCGCGCAGCAAGAAGAAGCGACGCCGGCCAGGAGGCGGCGCTGCAAGAAGAAGGGTCACCGGCGAGGAGGTTGAGATGCCAGTAAGCAGCAATGAAGGTTTGAACTTCAAAAGCAAGGAGGAACAATGGGAATGTGGCTTTTGGTGGGAGGGAGGGGTCGGGGAGATTGATATTTCCGCGGTGGCAAAAAAAATTTGCTCGGTGCCGCGAGAAACTGGCGCGCAAGTGTGGTTCAAGCGGGGGCGATGGACTGTAGACGATGAAGCTTCCTGCGTAAGCCAGATAAGACGGTGCGCCAAGATATTTTATACCGCATCCCACACGATTCTTTCTAGTAAATTGTTTGTTGTATACCTTATTTTTTCATTATGTTTTGAAAGACAAAATGGTGTTACGGAGTGAAAGGATGGTGTTTGAATTGCTACAACATTTACGTACGATGAACATGCAACTAGTACATGAGTGTCATGTTTAAATTTGGAATTATTCTGGGTTTGTTTGGCATTTTTATGCATTAATTGAGTTTCTGGGCATTTAATGTGCATAATTCAAATTTGAACTACAAGCACATGCTCCAATGCACCAAAGTTTGCCGAAAAATCACATGTTTGTCTTTGTGTGAATTTATAGGTTCCACGCAAGAAATGGAAATAAAATTCAAACATCTGGGTGTCGTGGCTCAGCTGGAATGATTGAGAAACTTGGTTTTTTTAATTCCCATAAATCCAAAACACGGCTGGAAATCATGAAACTTGGCATGGTGTCATGACATGGCACCAACATGCTGTAGTAATTTTTTGGCCGAATTGGGACAAGCTTTGTTGTAAACTTCTTGCAAACCGGAGCTTCCCTCAAGAAGGCTCCTGGTTTCGAGAGGGAATGTGTCACCTCCGTGTGTGAAATGACATACGTACACTGCCTTCTCCCGCCTTAATTTTTTTACACAGGCAGATTAGACCAAATCGAAGTATCGTGCTAAATTTCAGAATTATTCCGTGTTCGTTTGGACTTTTATACATTAATTGTGTTTCTGGGCATTTAAGATGCATAATTCAAATTTGAACTACAAGCACAGGCTCCAGTGCACCAAACTTGTTTGAAAAATCACATGTGTGTCCTTGGGTGAATTTCTAGGTCCCATGCAAGAGATGGGAGTGAAATTCAAACATCTAGGCGTCATGGCTCAGCTGGAAAGATTGAGAAACTTGGTTTTTTTAATTCCTGTAATTCCAAAACATGCCTAATAATCATGAAACTTGGCATGGTCTCATGACATGGCACCAACATGCTGCGGTAATTTTTTTGGCCGAATTAGGACAAGCTTTGGTGTAGGCTTCTTGCAAACCGTAGCTTCCCCCAAGAAGGGTCGTGGTTCCGAGAGGGAACGTGTCACCTTCGTGTGCGAAACGACATACGTACACTGCCTTCTCCCACCTTTATTTTTTTACACAGCCAAATTAGACCAAATAGAAATACCGTGCTAAATTTTGGAATTATTCCGGGCTCATTTCGCCGTTTTCATACATTAATTGAGTTTCTAGGCATTTAATGTGCATAATACAAATTTGAACTGCAAGCACAGGCTCCAGTGCAGCACAATTGTTTGAAAAATCACATGTGTGTCCTTGGGTGAATTTCTAGGTCCGATGCAAGAGATGGGAGTGAAACTCAAACATCTGGGCGTCGTGGCTCGGCCAGAAAGATTGAGAAACTTGGTTTTTTAATTCCTGTAATTCCAAAACATGCCTGAAAATCATGATACTTGGAATGGTGTCATGACATGGCACCAACATGCTGCAGTAATTTTTTTGGCTGAATTGGGACAAGCTTTGGTGTAAGCTTCTTGCAAACCGAAGATTCCCTCAAGAAGGCTCGTGGTTCCGAGAGGGAACGTGTCACCTTCGTGTGCGAAACGACATACGTACACTGCCTTCTCCCACTTTAATTTTTTTACACGGCCAGATTTGACCAAATAGAAGTACCATGCTAAAATTTGGAATTATTTCGGGTTCGTTTGGCCTTTTTTATACATTAATTGAGTTTCTGGGCATTTAATGTGCATAATTCAAATTTGAACTACAAGCACATGCTCCAGTGCACCAAAGTTATTTGAAAAATCACATGTTTTTCCTTGGGTAAATTTCTAGGTCCCATGCAAGAGATGGGAGTGAAATTCAAACATCTGGGCGTCGTGGCTCGGCCGAAAAGATTGAGAAACTTGGTTTTTTTAATTCCTGCAATTCCAAAACACGCCTGAGAATCATGAAACTTGGCATGGTCTCATGACATGGCGCCAACATGCTGTGGTAATTTTTCTGTCCGATTTGCGAAGGCGCACACATTAACAATCAACAAAATCATTTTGGAACAAGTGTTGTCACGTTACAAATCGGAAACACGACTATTATTGAAACCGTTGGCATTCGACATACCAATTACGTGCGGCCACGCGTCCCCTTTTTTTATTGGCTCGGACGTGCCGTGCGGGGTAGCTATTTGAGTACGAGAGGTGTACGCGATCAGACCCCTGCGCATGCTCATCGGGAGGAGAGCCCTTTTGGCCGCTACCCGTCGCGCGCCTCCCTCCCAACGTCTCCATTAATGGCACACGAGAACCAGTTCTACGGCGTGGCTATATGTCTCACTGGACTGAGATTTAAGAGAGAAAAAATGAAAATATGAAAAGAAAGTTTTGCATGGATCTTGATGTAAGATCTGACGGACCTACATAACATCGACTGCGACTTATAGCAAGCATGATGAATAAAAGGACGATGACATTGGATAATAATTTTCTTGCATATTTATAAACATAATTAAAAAAAGCCACATGCGGCAACGCCCGATATACACAAGGGCAAAAGAAGAAGGAAGACAATTAGTGTCCGCGGGCGGCGACGAGCTCTTTCTTGTTCTCAAGATGCTGCTTGAGAGCATCCACTGGTTCCTCCACCAGCCTTCTGCGCTCGATGCGCGGCATGGCATTCTCGTCCATAAGTTTCTCGACGATGACGTCGGTCCTCTTCAACAAGGCAGTGGTCTGCTCCTGCTGCTCCGCATTTCCGACGATCTTCGCCCTCAGCAGGTCGCCCTCGGCCCAGAGCTTCGCATTGTTCTCATTTAGTTGCCGGATGATGTCAGTAGACTATTCAAATGAGGCTTGTAGGTCATCCTGCAACCTCACCCACATAGAGATCTAACCCATCTACCTAAGGACAAGGGCATGCATGCGCCTATAAGAGTCCTCGCCTGCCCGCGAGGCATTTTCCCAGGCCGCGGCGGTGCGGGAGGACATCTCTGCCGCATTCGCGGCGCAGCGGGATATCTCTTCTACTTCCGCGGCGCGGCCGGACTAATCTACTACTTCGACGACGCGGTAGGTCATCCGTGCTGCTTCGGCGGCGCATCGGAACCTCTCTGCTGCTACGGCCGTGCGGCGAGACATGTTGGCTGCTTTTGTGGCGAGGCGGGACATCTCTCGTGCTCCCGCTTCCAGGCTCGCCTCTCCCTGGTGGCAATCTCTCGACCCAGAACCCACGCTGGCCATGGAGGACGCAAGGGAATGATGATGAGTGACTTGTTTGTTTTGACTTTTTGTGGATACGGAGTTGAGGAGGAATGTGCAATCATATTGGAGTAGTAGTATTTATAACCACGTAGTAATACGCTCCTAAGTGGGAAACCATTTAGGTTTTGATTGGTGTGAACAGTTTTGCAATTTGGAATCTGACGGGACGCATGCTCAAAATTTACTGATGGTTATAAGTGCGGCACTATTCCCGGAAGGCGTAACGTGGGCACGTACGCCTTCTCGGCCGTGTATGTGGCATTTGCACCATAGGCTGCACCGCAATAGGCACTGTCAGCACACGTCTTGTTCCAACAACCGTGCGCGCTCGTTATTACCATCACACTCTTCTTTTAATTAGAATGGGTGTGACCGTCTAGCATACACACGTTGATCTATCTAACTGTTTCATTTTGTTGTGGCTAATTGCAAACAGTTCATCCATGTGAAGTGTATGCCATCAATCGTAGACACTTTGATCTGGCTTACCCATTTCTGTTCTGTTTCCTAATCGCAAACGGTTAATCCTTCTGAAGCGTATGCCCTCAATCACACACACCTTGATCCGGCTGACCATTTCTTTTGTGTTGCCTAATCACAAACAGTTCATTCGAGTGAACCATATGCTATATATCGCAGACACCTTCATTTGGCTTCCCATTTCTTTTGTGTTGCCTAATCACAAACAACTCATCTGAGTGAACGTATGCTCTATATTGCACACGCCTTCATCAGGCTGCCCGTTTCTTTTGTTCCGCCTCATCACAAAAAGTTCATTGGACTGAACCGTATGCCCTGGATTGCACACGCAACTAAAACCTGAACCGCGTTTGATGCATCCTCCATTGCGAACGTTTTGCACCTTTTTAACGGGTTGTTTACATCCCCGTTTGTCATTAATGCATCGCACATAGTTTCGTGAAAGGGTCTCTGATTGTAGTGTCGCGTTAGCAGCAACCTACAGTAGTGAATCGAATTTGGTTGTACTCAATACATATTCTACTGATAGTATGACAACTCTCAGTTAACCTGATCAAGATCTTCCTTATGGGTGTTGCAGGGAAACAATGGGAGACACCACGGTTTACCATCGAGGTTCGTTCAAGCAGGGTCCTTTGGCTAATAGCACATTATTGTGTGGTTGCAGGAATCATTCTAATATTTAGGTTTCTTACAATTTGGTCTTGCACATGTAGGTCCTGCTGTCAGAGGCTTAGACCCACTATTCGACCCATTTTGCATATGGGGAAATGAGATGTCCATGAATATCAGTCAAGTCAAGAAACTCAGAAAGATTGTTAGGATGAAGAAACTTGCGACGAATAACAACAAGATCTTTGTTTGCACAATGAAGAAGACATCAGTCAACTATAGGATGGTACCAACTATTTTACCTTGTTTTTACCCCTTGCTCCATTTTAAAATTTACAACAACAATTTATGCATAGCTTTGTTTTTAGTACTTTTCAAAGAAGTTCACCGATGATTACCTCTCAAACCACCTGCATGGTCAAGAGGCGAGGAAGGTATTCATTCAACACCCACGATACAATATTGAACTCTTGCTGAAGAGGACGAAGGTCGGGCGGGCAATTATCCATAGCCATTGGCCTAAAGTTGCAAGGACATTCAACATCACTGAAGGCTCCATATTTGCCTTCCGCTTCTGTAGTTTCCCAGATGAGATTCATCTGTCTATTTACCATGTGTGATGCTACTTTCCAAAGGTTTTTGTTGCTGCATGTGAAACTTGGTGCTATTGTGTAATGGTGTAACTGAGTGCCGAAGCTATCTGATGTAATTCGATTATGAAATCATGGTTGATTTAATACGGATATGAAATATCTGGCGTGTTTTATAAGAAATATTAGTTTGATTAGTACATGGATTATCAATAATTGGCTAATTACCCTGCTTATTGGGGTTTTCTATTGCAGACGGTTACTCAGACAGCACTGTGGGTGATGAACTCAAACAACCCTCATGGTTTCTAGAAAGTAGGCATGTTCGATCAACTAACAATCACACACGGCTTCCGTCTGCGAACTATTTGTGTTAGGCCACCTTGCACAAATGTTTCCACACAAAGAACTATGTGTGATATACATACCTACACAAATGTTTTTCTAGGATTCACTGTGTGGGATGTACATACCTATGGAAATGATTTTCTAGGATCCACCGTGTGGGATGTACATACCTACGGAAATGATTTTCTGGGATTCACCATGTGGGATGTACATACCTACGGAAATGATTTTCTTGGATTACCGTGTGGGATGTACATACCTACGGAAATGATTGGTTTTCGATGCCTCGGCCGATCGCACACGGCCCCAGCCTGTGTCCCAGGAGGGCCTATCCCTGACGATTTCTGGGTCATGTGGGAAGGACCCCCCTATCGCCCACACTCACTTGGCGACGGTTCCAAATGCCGTCGCGGAAAGGGGTTGAAAACCATTTGTATAGCACGTCACTGTACCAGTGCATGGAGAAGTTAGAATACAATAGGGATAATGCAAAAGTAAAATATGAATGGGTTTGCAACAGTACTCAAAGTAGTGATTTGCTTTATTATACTAATAGATCTCAGGAGGTTTTGTCATGCTTGTGTGGATTAAGTGTTCGAAGATCGAGGAGGTATCAGTAAGTGGAGAAGGAGGAGAGGCAAGAGTGCAAGCTTGGGGATGCCCAAGGCACCTGAAGTAAATATTCAAGGATACTCAAGCGTCTAAGTTTGGGTATGCCCCGGAAGGCATCCCATCTTTCTTCCATAAGTATCAGTATATGTTTCGGTTTTTGTTTTGTTCACGTGATATGTGTAAATCTTGGAGCATAGTGTGCTTTTTATTTTTATTTTAATAATGCAGCATGCTGGTATGTGATAGTCCTTGGTCGATTTATAGAATGCCTTATGCTTCGTTTATATCATTTGAAGTTTGGATTGCCTGTTTCTCTACATATGGAAAACCGTTATTTGTAGAATGCTCTTTTGCTTCACTTATATTTATTAGAACGTGGGCAAGTCTTTTGTAGAAAGAATTAAACTCTCTTGCTTCACTTATATCTATTTTGAGAGTCGACATGAATTGGTCATTTACATGGTTAGTCAAAAAATTCTACATGAAACTTGTAGGTCAGTGAATATGATATGTTTGATTGCTTGCAATAGTTTTGCGATATAGAGATGATAATATGTGAGAGGTACTAGTGAATGATTGTGGTTAGTAAGAATATTGGTGTTAAGGTTTGTGATTCCCAAAGCATGCACATATAGTATCTCGTTCTGCTATGAAGTTGGAGCATGATTTATTATTGATTGTCTTCTGTTGCGTGGAGGTCGGGAGCACGCGATGGTTAACTCCTACCAACCTCCCCCTAGGGGCAAGCATAGTAGTACTTTGCTTCGAGGGCTAATAAAATTTTGTAATAAGTATGTGAGTTCTTTATGACTAATGTGAGTCCATGGATTATACACACTCTTGCCTTTTCGCAATTTGCTAGCCTCTTCGGTACCGTGCATTGCCCCTTCTCACCTCGAGATGTGGTGCGAACTTCGCCAGTGCATCCAAACCCCGTGATATGATACGCTCTATCACACATAAGCCTCACTATATCTTCCTCAAAATAGCCACCTACCTACCTATTATGGAATTTCCATAGCCATTACGAGATAGTCAAAGTAGCATCATGTTTTTCATATAGAGATTCTTCTATGTTATCACTTTCATATACTAGTGGGAATTTTTCATTGTAGAGTTACATGCACACCCACTTAGTTTTAATTTTGAGCTTTCATACACTTATAGATCTTTGTGCATCTGTTGCATGGCAATTCCTACTCCTCACATTGATATCAATTGATGGGCATCTCCATAACCCGTTGATTAGTTGCGTCGATGTGAGACTATCTCATTTTTTGTCTTCTCCAAATTAATCTCTACCACCGTATTCTATTCCACCCATAGTGCTATATCCATGGCTTGCAATCATGTATCGAGTGAGGGTTGAAAAATCTGAAGCGCGTTAAAAAGTATGAACAATTATTTGGATGACACCGGGGTAGTACATAATAAATACTTTGTGTTAAGAATATGAAGCATGACAAGACTATATGATTTTGTAGGGATATCGTTCTTTAGCCTTGATATTTTGGAAGACATGATTGTTTGTTGGGATGCCTGAGTATTAATGTCTTTATGTCAAATTATAGACTATTGCCCTGAATCACTCATATCATATTCATGCCATGGTTAGACTATATGGTCAAGATTATGCTAGGTAGCATTCCACATCAAAAATTATATTTTTTATCATTTACCTACTCGAGGACGAGCAAGAATTAAGCTTGGGGATGATGATACTTCTGAAGGAAATATGCCCTAGAGGCAATAATAAAGTTGTTATTTATATTTCCTTATATCATGATAAATGTTTATTATTCATGCTAGAATTGAATTAACCGGAAACTTGATACAAGTGTGGATACATAGACAAAACACCATGTCCCTAGTAAGCCTCTACTAGACTAGCTCGTTAATCAAAGATGGTTAAGTTTCCTAACCATATACATGTGTTGATAAACGGGATCATATCATTAGGGGAATGATGTGATGCACAAGACCCATCTGTTAGCTTAGCATGTTGATCGTTCAGTTTTATTGCTATAGATTTCTTCATGTCATATACCTATTCCTTTGACTATGAGATTATGCAACTCCTGGATACCGGAGGAATACCTTGTGTCGTGGATTTGTCACGGCAGATGTCCTAGTGAAAGGACTTAGTCGTGGAGCCATCGCGACGGGTTAGCTTAAAGGGGTTAAAGCGGACAAGGGACACAAGGAATTATACTGGTTCGGCCCCTTACGATGAAGGTAAAGCCTACTCCAGTTGTGATGGAATTGCTAGGGTTTCGATGACCTGGGAGCGCATCCGCTTTGCCTAGCTCTCGAGTTTTTGTTGTATGTCCCTGAACCACCGCCGGGTCGTCCCTTTATATACACAAGTTGACGCCCGACGGTTTACAGAATCCCGAGGCCGGCTCATAAACGTGCCCGGCTCAGTTTCTACCTTTCCTTGCCTTACAACATAAGTTACATATCATATGGCGGTTAATGCATATGGGATCTAATATGCCTTTCGGCCCTGAGCCTTCATGTTAGATCTCCTCTGTAAAGTGCCATACCTCTTGTCTTCATGGGCTTCAAACATGACCAACTCCTTGTGGACATAACCCGGCCCCTCATGGTCGGTTTATACTTAATATTAATATCCCCAACATTAGGCCCCAGATTGATTTGAACTCGTTCATGTCAATCTTCAACATTTAGAAAAATTCCTCCTTCTGCACCTTTGCGTAGATCTTGTAAACCTCCATGACATCATCTTCTAGGTTCGTAATAAACCGCCATGACGTCACCTGTTCATTAAAACCGAAGATACCCTTCATTAATGATCCTCCAACAATCGAGGCAAAAACCTTACTACATATCCATTTTTTGGGCTCCTTGATTTCCGCGCATGTCGCTTATCTCTTTGTCTTATAAATAGGGCCGAGGGTCCCTTTCCTTTCCTCCCATTGCCTCTTCGTCTCTCTTCTATCTTGCGTTTCCTCGGCACTCGAGCGTCGCCGCTGTCGTCGACCTTCGCTTCTGCCTCAACTCCGGCCGCTGCATTACCCTGACCGTACCAGAAACCCGCAACGCCTCTCTGCTGTTTCACAGCTTCAGTAAGTTGTTCTTCCTTTCCTCTGTAGATTCGCTAGGGTTCGTGCGAGTTCATAGAAACTTCATGGTGTTCTTCCCTTGTTCTTCATTAGATCGTATGTAATGGACTCCAAACTTGATGTACTTCCATGCGGTAGTAATGATAACCCTTATTTTGTCATCAAACCATGTTCTTTGTGCGTAAAAATCCGATCTGGAACTTCACAAACTGCTCAGGCACCAATTTTTAGGTCTAAATTTTTTCCTTTTCCTGACATGTGGTAGATCCAAAATTCCAATGTGAACCTGTGAATCTTGTTTTTCCTCACTTAGTCGTTTTCTACTTCAGATCTGTACTTTCATTGTCTACGTAGGCGGTTTATCCTTTAGAAAATAATCTGTCATATGCCATTAGTCCCCTTGTAAACTGCCAATCGCTTTACCATTTATAATAGCATCAACCTCCGGTTTAACAATTTTGCATGCTTGAATGCCTTTTCTGTAACCTGCTACACTTTATGCTTGCCAACCACGAATCTTAAAACGGCATCAATCTTTTTCCAGCTCTTCACTCGAAATGGCCAAACAATTTTATGCCTATAACTGGGTCCCTTCCCGGGTTACTGAAGAGCAACTAGATGGATGCGTCAGAACTGGTGTTTTATCAAAACAAAGCAAAATCCACTGGCGAGTTCCCGGTCCAGAAAATCCTACTACCCCCAACGATGGCGAGGTAGTGGTATTTGTTGATCACATGAACCGTGGTTTTAAACCGCCCGGATCCAAGTTTTACCGTGATGTGCTTGCCAGCTTCCATATCCACCCTCAAGATATTGGACCCAACTCTGTGTCCAATATTTGCAACTTTCAAGTGTTTTGTGAAGCCTATCTGCAAGAAGAGCCAACTGTTGAATTTTTCCGGGATTTTTTCTATTTGAACCATCGTACTGAAT
Organism: Triticum dicoccoides; assembly: GCF_002162155.2. NCBI lineage: Eukaryota > Viridiplantae > Streptophyta > Magnoliopsida > Poales > Poaceae > Triticum > Triticum dicoccoides. The sequence goes on along the minus strand of NC_041384.1, from coordinate 523,696,207 downwards.
CCGTAGACGGGCCCAACACTGAACTTGGCGGCGTCTCCTCTCAAAAAAGGAAGGATGTCAGCTTCCCTCACGCCAAACTTCACAGACATCCTAAGGATTGGAACCAGACTTGGTTCTACTGTAAGGATACTTCTCCTGAAGATGAGAACCCTCTGCCGGGTTATCGTGCTCACTGGCTTATGGACACACACCCATTTCCGCAACAGCTAACTGCCAAGGAACGGGCCACATATGCACCACAACTCGCCAAGCTTAGAGCTTTCATGGCTAACGGTTTGACATGAGTGGACTTTGTTCGTTGCTGGATATCTTAGAGTATTTTATCGTTAAGCCGCCGCCCTGGTTTAATGTGTGAGTACACAGGGGACTCGAAAGATCCTAACATCATATTGATATTCAGCTAACAGAGGCTGAAGTTACCGAGTCTATTAAGAAGATGCTGAATGAATCGGAAGCTGTATGCAGTAGGACCGAGTTAAGTCCCTTTTATACATTGAGTAAACCGCCAGCTGTAAGAATTGCCTCACTCCTCCTTTGTACTTGATATTCTCAACTGTGCAATCTTTTATATTCTCTGTCAATCTTTTAACAGGGTGACGACCCATTTTGGAAGAAGAAACCTCAAGATAAACCGGCCAAGACCCCTCGACCTAAGACGAAGGTTGTCAAGAGACCTGCCAAGAAGAAGGCAGTTGAATCCACTGGGTTGAACCTCGATGATGGATCTTGATAATCCGGCCTCAGAGGTAGAACTTGACTCTCTTGGTTCATTTTTCATACACCTCATTGACAATGATTATTATCAGGGTGACGCTGAAGCTAGCCAAGCCGATGATGCAGAGGTAATTATCCTTTCCTCCGGTTCAGACCCTCTGACAACACAAAAAATCCATCAAGCAATCCGGAAAGTAAGATTTTCTCACCCCCTAGCTCACTTGGACCCACACTTTCTTTTGAAGAAGTACCAACACGAAGCTCGCCGCACAACCCGGCACAACGGCCAAGTAGTCACTTCAGCCGGTTTACCGAACACTCCTGTTCGGAAGCGTCAATCTGAGGTCTCACCCACTTCCGATCCTTCTTATCCCAAGGAAGGTTATTTCCGACAACCCCTTAATCCGTCCAATTCCAATTATCAGGGAATGCCTCATTCATCATCTGGTGAGTCAACGGCCACACAGCTCCCTCCTCTTAAGATTGTTCCTGCGTAAATACTTTAAACTTAATCTTTTGACGCTTGATACTTGCATGTTATACTGACCTTTATAACTTTTCCTTGTAGGGCCAAGGCCACCCAGCAAGAAAGCTCGGGTGAATAAACTGTCTGATGACCATGTGGTGTTGAACCGGAGAGAACTCCAGAACTAGAAGGAACGAATGCTGACGCCATGTTTGATGATCTGCCCCCTCAAGACTATGATTTTGTTGAACAAATAGAAGTTAATGCAACAGGCCATGTTGATAAACCGGCAAGCCCGGTCCGAACTGATGATACACCGTCAAGTCCAGCTAAGGCTGCTGATAAACCGTCAACTCCAGTAAAAGCTGCTGGTGACAAAGAAGATGATATTATAATTAGTGGCGTTCGCCACACCACCCCTGGGAATCCTGTTGGATTATCAAAGAATAGTGCCAATGAGGAACTTTCTGCTATGGGCAAAGGCAAGTGGAGCATAGACTTGTCAAGCTACACCCACCTCAATGCCCAAGAACTTCATTCTGGTTTTTTAAACCGTCTGTACACAAACCGTGATTACGAAGCCGGTTTAGTGAATCTGATGAAGGAGCATTATGAGGTAACTACATAACCTTTTCTCTCTTATGTACAATTTCAAGTACCAACTCCAGTAGCCCCCAAGGTACGATTTATGATGCCAATCTAAACCAGGACTTTGCAGTATCTCAACTCTGCATGCTTATCCTCCAAGGATCGATTGATCCTTTTAAGATGAACCGGTGCTTTCACATTGTAATCATGTAACTTTCGCCTGTGTAGCCCCCAAGGGCCGGATTATCTTTCCAAGCTAAATCGAGACTTTAACCAATGTTACTTTGAGCAAACGTACATTAGCCCCCAAGTGTCAAGAATAATACTTGTATTGTGCTTGGGAATTGTAAAAAAATTCTGATAATCAAGCAAATAGGCATTAGCCCCCAAGTGCCAAGTGTATAAATTGTTACGTGCTTGGTACTTCGAATATTCAATGCCACCTCATAATATGTCCTTCTCTTACAGGCTGAGTTGAGCAAAAAGGAAGCCCAAACGGTTGATCTTCAAGAAAACATCAAATCTCAGCAAGCGGAAACCTCCAAAGCCAAAGAGGAATTGACCAGTGCCTTAGCAGCCATGGATAAGCTAAAAGACGCTTTTAATAAGGAACGGGCGGATTGGGGCACAGAGAAAACCGGATTACAAAAGAGAGCTGAAGACGCAGAAGCAGCCCTTAAACCGGTGGTCGAAGAACTGACCGGCTTAAAGCGGCAAATAAATGCCATGACCTCTGTTGTGTCTGGTAAGTATCCTCATCTGAAGTTTTTCAATATACATTATCTCATCAGTTGCCGGTTTACTGATGCTTGCAATGACATAGGAACTCGGATTACCCATCTGGGCTCTAACATGCGGATGAAACTAAAGGCTACCTATACTCTGATAGAGCAGTTATATTCTGGAGCCCACCGGGCCATTTGCACCGCCGCTCATAAAAAACTGCCTCCAACGTTGATAAAGGAAACCATTGAGAAGCTGCCAATGCTGCCTACCCGGTTGAGTGAACTAAAAAGATCAGCTACAAGGTCAGGTGCGCTGACTGTGCTAATCCAGGCTAAGGCATGGATACCAGATCTTAAACTGTCGGATATAGGTAGCGGCTACCCTGGCGTAAAGGAGGACAGTTCAAAGTTTAACAACGACGATCTTTGAAGGTTGACAAGGGAAATGCGACCCTTAGCAAGAAAATTGGCAGAGGAAACAGATCTCTCTGACTATCAGCCGGTTTATGATTCTGATCAAAACATATATCCTGCGCCAACACATGATGTAGAGGATCTTATTCCGCCAATCCGTAAGCACACCCATGCCCCTGATGTTGACCCCTCCAACCTTATAAGTGATGAAGCTGTGATCCAAGCTTTAACTGGAATCGATTGGGCAACCATTGATTTCCAGCCACTGGGTAGAGAGGAGGAGGAGGATGCACTAGCGCAAGACGACCCACAGCTTCAAGTCAGCCTGGTGAAAAGTCATGATCCGGAGGCCGGTTTACCCTTGTGCGTACTGCCACACTTGCTGAAAACAATTATTCTTTTTGGGCCTTAAAGCACCTTGTAATAGGCTAGTTCAAAATACGTGGTCTGCTATGCCATCGTGCATATTTATGTTGCCTGATACTATTAATCTAGCCTGCTTCAGGATATATTATGTTCATAATCTGTAGCAGTGTTATGCAACCTGTTCCTGTATATAAGAAATTTAAAAGTGTCCTGGTGGTTTACCGCTGGACGGGTCATGGTGCACAAATATATAGCCGGGGTTTGTAACCATGGCTGTACTTTGAAAATAATCAAAGATGAAAGAGATGATACCTGTGATATTGAATCACTCTGTTGGTTGACCAACTTTTGTATATTTAGGGTAATAACCCCAATCTTGAGTATTGATAACTCCTTCCCTGTTTTGCCGGTTTATGATAAAACTGTACCAGGTTATAATAAACACCGGTGTATCCATATATAATGTTGGTGACTTGTAGTCGAAACCAGACTGGGTCAATAAACACCGGATTATAACTGATCATGTACTTACAACTTATTGTTGAAAGCCAACCCGGGTCAATAAACGCCGGTTTATCATAAAATATTATAAATCTCCCAAAGGAAAAAACTTAGCAAAAAACATAAAAAGAATATGCAAGGCTTTTCATGGGCTGTCAGGCCCTAAATCAAGGCTTTTCGTGGGCAGCCGGGCCACTGAGTTAAACCATTTTTCAAAGCCTTTTAAGATGAACCTCAATCATTAACCAATCATTATTTTAACTTTGACAAGTTCAGGGTCTATGAGATTGACTTGTCAAATGTTCGGCGGGTCATACCAGGTTTACCTGGATGGAGTGGCTTACTTAAAAAAGGCAGGATAACCCGGGGTTTTAGGTGAATACACCTGGCTTCCAAGGCTGGCTTGATAGCCTATTGCAAGGGTGCAAGCTCTTTGTTCTTTGAGAAGCAAAGAGCCCCCAAGCAACATTTGAGCTGTGCTCGGTGGGTGCCTATATTTGAGTTGTGCTGTTGCAACACTCTCTTTGGCCCCACTCCTTTTGTCCTTAAGCCAATCAAGAGGTGTAGCTATGGTTCAAATACAACCTAGCCCCCAAGTGATTTCCCTAATGGCCTTATGCCAATCAAGAGGTGTAGCTATGGTTCGAATACGACCAAGCCCCCTAGTGATTTCCTTTGATATGTGTGGCCTTATAAGCCGGATCAATAGAACTCTGCTTTATAAATAGAAGCCCCCATGTAAGCACACATGATCTAATAAAAACAACAGAGACCCTGCTTTAGCTGAGGCTCCGGTTTATTATATTGATCATAATATATACATTGTCATAATTATGTACATAAGAAGAGCCTATGGCTCAAGTACAGTAAGGCCGAAGATGAGCTATATTCCACGGCCGTTGGGTCTCCTCCTCCGATTTATGTGAGTCTTTAAGCTCTCGAACATCGATAAGGTAGTATGATCCGTTGTGCAGATTTTTGCTGACCACAAAAGGTCCTTCCCAAGGTGGGGACAACTTGTGCATATCAGTCTGATCCTAGATGAGTCGGAGCACCAGATCACCCTCTTGAAAAGTTCTGGTTTTTAACCCGGTGGCTATGATAACGACGCAGATCTTGCTGATAAATCGCTGAATGTGCCACTGCGAGATCACGCTCCTCATCTAACAGGTCCAGTGAGTCCTGACGTGCTCTCTCATTATCAGCTTCAACATAAGCTGCCACACGGGGCGAGTCATGACAAATGTCACTAGGGAGAACCGCCTCTGCTCCGTAAACCATGAAGAAAGGCGTGTTACCCATAGATCTGTTCGGTGTGGTGTTGATACTCCATAACACGGAAGGTAACTCCTCCACCCAACAACCCGGTGTCCTCTTTAAAGGAACCATAAGCCGGGGCTTGATGCCTCTCAAAATCTCTTGATTGGCTCTCTCTGCTTGACCATTAGATTGGGGGTGAGCCACTGATGACATGTCAAGCCGGATGTGCTCACGTTGACAAAATTCTTCCATAGCACCCTTGGACAGATTAGTACCATTATCAGTTACGATGCTGTGTGGAAAACCAAAACGGAAGATCACCTTTTTGATGAATTGAACTGCCGTGGCTGCATCACACTTACTAACTGGCTCTGCCTCTACCCACTTGGTGAACTTATCAACCGCCACCAGTAGGTGGGTCTTCTTGTCCTTGGACCTCTTAAAGGGCCCAACCATATCCAGCCCCCAAGTTGCAAACAGCCAAGTGATTGGAATCATTCTCAATTTTTGAGCCGGAACATGAGCGCGGCGTGCAAACTTCTAACAACTGTCGGATTTCGGGTTCCGGCAGACCCTTGAGGTTCGAACACTGGGGTGCGCGCGGAGATTTCGCCTCCTACCTACCTGCACCCCTCCGCCTCGCTAAGATCTAAGCTGTGGAAAGAACAACACGAATGACACAGGGTTTATACTAGTTCGGGCCACCGTTGTGGTGTAATACCCTACTCCAGTGTGTGGTGTGGTGGATTGCCTCTTGGGCTGATGATGATGAACAATACAAGGAAGAACAGCCTCGCGAGGGTCTGCTCTTGGCTGGGGCGATGAACTGCTGGGAGGAGTTCAGTCACCCTTCTCTCTCTCTCTCTCTGATTCTCTGAGCTCCACTCCTCTCTCTCTCCGATTGTTTTTTCTCTCTTTCTTTCTTCTCTCCCTTTCTTATCTACCTTTCTTCTCTACCTCCCCCCTCGGGGTGGCTAGTCCTATTTATAGAGGCCCTGGTCCTCTTCCCAAATATCGAGTGGGAAGGGAGCCAACAATGGCGGGCTAATTTGAAGGGGGGCAGCTAGTACTAGTTATCCTGACAAAAGTAGTCTTCGCCTGCACAAAGCTCTGGTGGTGACGCCGTCTTGGGCTCCACGATGACCTCCATCTTGCAGTCCTCCTGGTCTTGGTCTTGTTGCACCAAAATGGCAACCTTTGCCTGATGCCTCGGTACTCCGCGGCTGCGCTTCCTCCCTTTGCACCAAAGAGGAAAGGAGGACGCTGCGTGGGCTGGCACCCGCCTGGCACCTTTGGTCGTCACGGCTTGCGTCACGGGCACCTCGTGAGGTACCCCGCCTTGATATCTCCGCCTCCTCATGAGCCAGCCTGATGAGGTCGTGCCTGAGGAAGCTCCGCGTCGTCCGCCCCGCGAGGCTTGGCCCCTCGCGAGGGTCTTGGGTCTGTGTTGGTGAAGATGGGCCGTGCTGGGCCCCCCTTTGAGCCACGCGCAGGCCGCAGGCAGGCAAGTCTGGGGACCCCCGTTCCCAGAATGCCGATAGTAGCCCCCGGGCCCAAGGCGCGCCCGGACTTGGCCGTGCAGGGAGCCGGAAGGGCAAGAGCGAAGCACCACGGGCCCTAACAGCCTGCGGCCTTGGGCACCGCGTGGCGGTTGATTGGACGTGGGCATCTCCACTTCCCCATGGCGCCTCGGCAACTACACGGATTGGACAAGTCCCTGCATGCAAAGCAGGTCATGATTACCTGCGATCGTGGGGGTCGACGGTTGGCCTTCGCCGGCCATAAGTACGGAATGGCGCGCACCCTTCCAGTTCATCCCCCTTGCTTCTCCTTCTTCCCGGTCCTTGCTCCGTCTTGCTGCGATGGCTCCGATCCGCCGGTTCTCGACGGCAGAGAAGGGAAAGGCTCCCCGAGGGGAACCTGACCCGCTCCCGCCGAAGAAACGGCTCATCCTCCATGGCCTGGACGACGGGGCCCATTAGGTGGTGCCGAGGCCTTGGTGCGTGCGGGCACCTCCGGGGTTCCCGCTTCCCTTGTATTCCCACATCGAGGGCCCTGAAGGAGCTGATGCTGATCACCATGGGCGGTGCCGCCGTCGGTGCCGACGGGTCACGAAGGTGTGGGTCGTCCCCCCTGGGGTCCATACCGAGGGCTCCTGCCGAGAGCTCGTGCTCCATGTCGCCATGCCTCCTCAGTCTTGGGTTCGCCTTCCTCCCTTCTTCACCTCCATCGTCCCGCAGGGAGAGTCCCTGGAGCTTTGGCTGCAGCACGCCGGCTGTAGCACCCTCGTGACCGAGGCAGAGGTCGCGGTCATTGCCCCAGGCGAGGTCTTCACGACTCGAGGCTGGAGCAAAATCGCCCGGGTTTGCAGGACAAGAGGCACCTTCGCGATCCACTTGGAGTACGACGGTGCTTCGGTGATGTTCTTCAAGGTCTTCGATGCGAACGGGCACCGGCTGGAGTGCTGCCCGGGAGAGGTGGCCGGGACCCTGCTGCGGCGAGGACTGGGCCCTCCGACCGCTCCCTTGGCGGCTCCTCAGGTGGTGGAGGCGTTGGAGGTTCCAGCAACTCCGGCGAGCTCTTCGCGACTCCGGAGATGAGCGACGACAGCTACGAGCCCCCGAGCCGGCGCCGCTCCTGGAGTAGGGCGGGCTCGTCAGGCCGCCGCCGACTCGGATCTGGATGGGGTTGGCGCCGGTGCTTGACGGCCCACTGTTGATGATGGCGTCTTCTGCAGGGGCGCGCGTAGTTAGCGTCCCTTTAGGATCTGTTCCCTGGGAGGAATCAAAGACGCGTCCCGTGGGGGCTTGTAAGGTGCCTGTGATCCTGTTTTGTTAATACAACCCTTGTCATAGAACTGTGCGAGTTGCTCATTCCGTCTTAGCTCAGTCCTCCCTTTCGAACCTCACGAGGGCTTGGTGCTCTCGCCGACAGGTTCTAGTCCCAAGGCGGCTTCAACCGTCGCTGGTATGCTAGGTCGCGATGCCGTGGTCAAGGCCAGGAGGTGAGCGACCCGGAGTCCGGTAAGAGCCCCTGAGTCGCGATGCTCAGGAGGTCCCCTTTGGCGCTCAAGCAGCCGTTGTGTGGTGAGAAAGGAGAGTGGCGTCGCTAACACAGGATTGCATTAGGTGCGGGGATGGTGCCACGGTAGCTGGTGCTTCTGGGTGGCGACTTATCTCGAGAATCAGGGGTCGCTCTCTGGTGTGTCGCCGGGTCCGTGCATCAGCAGGAGCGAGGTTGCTCTTGAAGATGTCGCCCTTGGCCTTGGCCCCACGGCCGAGGCCGAGGCGCGTGTCCTGTCTTCTGCAGCACTGACGCGGGTGCTCACCCACATCTACCTTCGCGATTCCGACATCGACCTCGACGGCCTGCTGGAGCCAGTAAGCGGCGAGCGTGCCGCTGCTGCTGCCGTGGTCGTGAAGGGTCGCGTGGAGGCTCTTCTGGGGAAGTTCCGGGCCTTCAACACCAAGCCGAAGCAAGGCGCTACCGACCCCACTGCTCCATGAGGCGCACCCACTCCGCGCTGCTCCACCGCCGACAAGTGACTCCGTTGTGGCTCCTCTCCTGCCTTTAATTCCTGCACATGTATCATGCCTCGGGGTGGCGTTTAAACTTGCGTTTGGCATTGAGATAACAGTGTGGACTATAATATTTGCTTTTGAATTCCTTGAAATTTGTGCTTTTCCTTCCTACTTGCTTATGTTCTACGCCGGCAGAGCCTGGCCCCGCGCATACCTCACCCAGCGTTAGTCCCGACCGGAAACTAGGACGGGGCCAAGGAGTGAGGGGCTACGTGACAAGTTAGGCTCCTGAGTCGCGATGCTCAGGAGTCCCCCTTGGCGCACGAACATCAAGTAGGGAGGTGTGATGTGGGTGGATCTACCATTCTACGTCTGCAGAGCCTGGCCGCGCGCATACCTCACCCAGCGTTAGCCTTTCGGAACTAAGGAGTGAGGGGCTACGTGACCAGTTTGGCTCCTGAGTCGCGATGCTCAGGAGTCCCCCTTGACGCTCAAACGGCCTTCGTACCTTGGCTCCTCTCGGGGAGAGACGCGCGACGAACCAGGCCCGGGGGGGCTGGCTGGGCGGCGTGCGTCTGGGCGTAACCCAGGCGCAGCCCCCGTGCCCAGCCCCCTCGCACGGCACTCCCGAGGGGAGGCGTTAAGATGAGGCTAGAAATTGAGCTCTGGGCTCCCTGAGGTTGATGCGGCCTGGGGGCCACCCTCAGTTGTTTATCACCAGCGCGGAGCATAGCGCTTTCGTATGTGTACGGGCATAGCCGCTCCTCGGCAGTGTCGTCAGCCAGCGCGGAGCATGGTGCTTCCACTGGTACGTGGGAGGGGGCCCCCCTCCGGGAGGAACCCCGGGGCGTGTACAGCCCCGCCCTGACACGTGGCTGGCACGGTAGGGCCTGGCGAGGTGTATCTGGGCACCCGTGGGCCAGCGCGGGACCCACGGGGCCCTACCTCTAGGCGGGTTGCGCCTGGCACTGGGCCTTATGTTGTGATGTGTCCCTGCAAATTTGGTTAGATGCCGGCACTCTACGTCCTCGGGTCCCAGCCCTCGAGCTGGTCTCAGCCGTCGCCAGTATGCCAGGTCGCGATACCATGGACAAGGCTAGAGGGTGAGGGCTGGAGTGCCAGTAAGAGCCCTGAGTCGCGATGCTTAGGTACCCCCCCTTTAACGTGCAAGCGGTCGGCATGGAGACGAAGAGGTGCCATGGACCGGCATCAAATAATCAAGCATGGTGGGTATGACGCATAACCGGAAATAACAGCAAATGAGATACATGCCGCTGGGTCTGGCCCGAGCAACTTGGGGATCGTGCAGCCTGAGGGGCGCCCCCAAGAAGGTAAGCTAACAACATGAAATAAAAGGGATACATGCCGCAGGGACGGACCCACGCGGCCTTGGAATAATGCAGCCCTGGGGGGCGCTCCCAGCTGGAAGTAAAACTTGAAAGATGTCACCTGATGACGTTGAGGACGAAGGGGTGTTGGCGTAGCAGACCCGGTGGGCTGCGGAAACCGATCCTCATGAGCCCCCAGACCCAGGGGCCTCGAGAGGCTCCAGATGCACTGGTGGCTCTCTGCGTACCATCTCCATCTCCGCCAGGGCTGCGGAACGCCTGGCCTCTTGTGCCTCCATGGTGCCCCTCGTGAGGCGCTGGTGCGTGACAGCCGCGTTCGGCAAGCCGTAAGGCATGCGAACGTAGCTGTGGGGTGGACCTCCGCAGCGCCCCACTCGTGAGGGCCAGAGGCACTCCAGAGAGGTGGCTCGGTTGAGCCCTGGTATGTCGATCCTGACGCGCAGCCCACCATCCTCGCCTGGATGGGGAGCCACTGCTGGTAGACCGCGGCCGCCTTTCATGATCCTTGACTCCTGTAGCTCCTGAATGGCCTTGCTGACGAACTCCTGAGGGTTTGGCTCTCCTTGCCTTACTCCTTCTTGAGGGAAACGTGCCTCGAAACACGCCTCCATGTGGTGCCCAAGCGCCTCCCTCGTGACCCTAGCTAGGTCGGTGCCCCTCCAGGGGAGAGCCCCCGAGCCCTGCCTGAGGAGGGCACCGGGCGCGCTTTCGTATGTGACGGAAGGAGGTTCCCCCTGGGCAGGCACGGGCCCAGAGGGGCCTGCCTCTTGAGGGGTCGGGCCAGACAATGTCTTCTTTTTCTTGGGGGCGGTCTCGGGAAGCCTCCTGCTTCCACGATCCGGGTCTTCCAGTGACGCGGCCAGAAAGGCTCGTTCCAGGGAACACACCGTGTCCTTCTCTTCTCAGGGCACCGTGATGACTCTGCCACTTCCTGGCATCTTGAGGACGTTGTAGCCGTGGTGAGTTACGGCCATGAACTTGGCCAGCGCTGGGTACCCAAGGATGGCGTTGTACGGCAGGCGAATGTGAGCGACGTCGAAGTCGATGAGCTCGGTGCGGTAGTTGTCGCGTGCCCCGAAGGTGACAGGGAGGCGGACCTGCCCAATCGGGACCGTGGAGCCGTCGGTGATTCCTGAGAAGGGCTTGGTTGGCTGAAGCTGGCTGTAGGGCACTTGGAGATTGTTGAATGTTTCCACGGACAGGGCGTTGAGCCCTGCCCCGCCATCAATGAGGGTCCTGGTGACCACCACGTTGCTGATGATTGGGGAACAAAGCATCGGGAGGACTCCGGCTGTAGCCGCACACTTGAGCTGATCTGCTGAGCTGAACGTGATGGCGCACGCCTACCACCTGAGAGGGCACGTGGCTTCAAGCCTGGGAAGGACTGCATTCACTTCGCGGGCGAACTGCTTGAAGATGCTTTGAGAGGCTGGGGCCTGAGCCCTGCCCAGGATGTAGGCGATCGCGCGCGGCTCCTGGAAGCCCCTAGCCCCCTCGTCTTGGTGGCGGTCCTCATTTCTCTTTGGCTGCGGCGGCAGCGGAGGGAGGCCTGCGTTGCCATGCTGGCGATCCTCGCGAGGCCGATCCCTCCAGTCTCCCTCGCGAGGCGGGTCTTGCCAGCGATCCTCGCGAGGTTGATCGCGCCACCCTTGGCGCGGGCCACGGTCTTCCCAGCATCCTGTGTTCCTTCCTCCTCCTCGACCGTAGCCCCGGTCACCGTGGTCGGGGCGACGGCCGATCCTTCCTTCTCGCACGGCTCGGAGCTCTTGACATTCGTTGGTGTTGTGGGTGTGGAGGTCGTGGTACACACAGTGCCGGCTGCCCTTGGAAGGTTCGGGCTGATCTCTTCCCCGCTTGGTGTCTGGTTCTGCTGCGAGCACGGCAACCCCCTTATGCTTCACATCCTTGGCCTTGGGCTTCTTCTCTTCTGGGTCTGCGGCAGGCAGCTCAAGGAGGGAGAGACGCCCTTCCTCAGCCCTGGCACACTTGGTCGCCAAGTTGAACAGCTCCAAGGAAGTGCACAGGTCTTCATGCATCGCCAGCTCCTCCTTCATCTTGACATCGCGCACGCCGTCGGAGAAGGCTGAGATGATGGCCTCCTCGGTCACCTTGGGAATCTTGAGGCGTGCGTTGTTGAAGCGCTGGATGTACTTCTGCAGGGTCTCCCCGGGTTGTTGCTTGATGCAGCGCATGTCGCTCACGGTGGGTGGCCGGTCACGAGTACCTTGGAAGTTGGCGATGAAGCGGGTGCGCATCTTGTCCCAGGAGGAGATCGTGCCCGGAGCCAGGTTCAGGAACCAGGTGCGGGCCCCGTCCTTGAGCGCCATGGGAAACCAGTTCGCCATGACCTTCTCGTCTCCGTTGGCAGCTTCGATGCCCAGCTCGTAGAGCTGGAGGAACTCCGCAGGGTCAGCCGTGCCGTCGTAACGAGGAGGCAGGTCCGGCTTGAACTTGCCGGGTCACGCAACGCTGCGTAGCTCGGTGGTGAAGGCGCGACAGCCTGCCGTGGCCACGGGAGGCCTTGGGTGACGGAGAGCTTGGTCTTGCATGTCCCCACGCGTTGCAGCTGGGTCTTGACGTGCGGGAGCAGGAGCATGGTCGCGACGTGCTGGAGTAGGGAGCGCCCAGGCAGCTTCTTGCGGGCGAGGTACTTCTTGGCAGCTCTGCTCTTGCCGCGCTGGCACCTGACGGAGCGGGTTCCGCCCAGGGGCCACGCGCCTTGGAGCCATGGCGCCTTCTTGTGGAGGAGGCGGCCGCGGCGCCGCCGAAGCTTCGTCGCCCGCGCGGGGCGGGGTGCGGTGCAGCGGAGCGGACGGCGCAGGAGAGCCCCCTGCGGCGCGAACGAGCTCGGCGACGCCGTCGAGCCATTCTTCGTAGACGTCGTCGACGGGTCGGTAGCGCAGGAGCTCGTTTGCCGCGATGAGCGCAGCTCGAGCCTCCATGGGTGTGCGGAGCGTGCGGGACGAAGAACCAGCTGGGGTGAGCGAGGGAGTAGCGGTGCGGCCGTCTTGCCGCACGGACAGATGCTAAGATGATGCTTGCTGCTCATCCCCCGCCGGGCCGGTGGCGGCGTTGACGGCAGGTGACGGGGAACGGCGAGGATGCCCGCCGACAGGAGCCGTCTGGGCGACACGGGAAGCGAGAGCGGCCCGGCGCTCAGCGCGGGCCCGACGAGCGTCAGACATGGGCGCAATGGTCGGAGGAGAACAGGGCGGTGGAAGACGAATTCCGGCGCACCCCTACCTGGTGCGCCAAATGTCGGATTTCGGGTTTCGGCGGACCCTTGAGGTTCGAACACTGGGGTGCACGCGGAGATTTCGCCTCCTACCTACCTGCACCCCTCCACCTCGCTAAGATCTAAGCTATGGAAAGAACAACACGAATGACACAGGGTTTATACTAGTTCGGGCCACCGTTGTGGTGTAATACCCTACTCCAGTGTGTGGTGTGGTGGATTGCCTCTTGGGCTGATGATGATGAACAATACAAGGAAGAACAGCCTCGCGAGGGTCTACTGTTGGCTGGGGCGATGAACTGCTGGGAGGAGTTCAGTCACCTTTCTCTCTCTCTCTCTCTCTCTCTCTCTCTCTCTCTCTCTCTCTCTGATTCTCTGATCTCCACTCCTCTCTCTCTCCGATTGTTTTTTCTCTCTTTCTTTCTTCTCTCCCTTTCTTCTCTACCTTTCTTCTCTACCTCCTCCCTGGGGGTGGCTAGTCCTATTTATAGAGGCCCTGGTCCTCTTCCCAAATATCGAGCGGGAAGGGAGGCAACAATGGCGGCCTAATTTGAAGGGGGACAGCTAGTACCAGTTATCCTGACAAAAGTAGTCTTCGCCTGCACAAAGCTCTGGTGGTGACGCCGTCTTGGGCTCCACGATGACCTCCATCTTGCAGTCCTCCTAGTCTTGGTCTTGTTGCACCGAAATGGCAACCTTTGCCTGATGCCTCGATACTCCGCGGCTGCGCTTTCTCCCTTTGCACCAAAGACGAAAGGAGGACGCTGCGCAGGCTGGCACCCGCCTGGCGCCTTTGGTCGTCACGGCTTGCGTCACGGGCACCTCGTGAGGTACCCCGCCTTGATATCTCCGCCTTGATATCTCCGCCTTGATATCTCCGCCTGAGGAAGCTCCCCGTTGTCCGCCCCGCGTGGCTTGGCCCCTCGCGAGGGTCTTGGGTCTGTGTTGGTGAAGATGGGCCGTGCTGGGCCCCCCTTTGAGCCATGCCGCAGGCCGCAGGCAGGCAAGTCTGGGGACCCCCGTTCCCAGAACGCCGACAACAACCGTCACACCTCTTTACCAAATCCTCAGCATCAACATGAGCCGTCAACCAATAGAAACTGTGACGAAAGGCCTTAGCTACCAAGGATTTGAACCGGCATGGTGACCACAATCTCCTTCGTGGATCTCACACAAAATCTCACAACCTTCTTGAGGAGACACACAACGCTGAAACGCCCCTGTCACACTGCAATGATGTAACTCCCCATTGATAATGGTCATTGATTTGGATCGCCGGATTACCTGCCTAGCCAAGTCTTCATCCTCTGGTAACTCGCCCCGGTTCATGTACGCCACGTATGGGACTGTCCAATCCGGGATAACGTGAAGAGCCGCCACTAATTGAGCCTCCGGGTCAGGAACAGCCAAATCCTCCTCTGAAGGTATCTTGACCGACGGATTATGTAGCACATCCTGAAAGACATTGGGCGGCACCGGTTTACGTTGAGAGCCTAAGCGACTTAAAGCGTCTGCCGCTTCATTCTTTCGCCTGTCTATATGGTCAACCTAATAACCCTTAAAATGACCAACCACTATGTCCACCTCTTGCCGATACGCCGCCATGAGTGGATCCTTGGAATCCCAAGTGCCAGACACCTGTTGAGCTACCAGGTCTGAATCGCCAAAGCACTTAACACGGCTTAAATTCATCTCCTTAGCCATCCGAAGACCATGGAGCAAGGCCTCATATTCAGCTGCACTGTTAGTGCAAGGGAACATTAAGTGGAGAACATAACAAAACTTATCACCTCGTGGTGAAGTTAATATGACTCCAGCCCCGAGCCCTCCAATTGTGTGGACCCATCAAAATGAATAGTCCAATAAGTGTTATCTGGCTTTTCCTCCGGTGCCTACAACTCTGTCCAGTCATTGATGAAAGTCACAAGTGCTTGGGACTTGATTACTGTGCGAGGCATATATTTTAACCCGTGAGGTCCAAGCTCAATAGCGCATTTGGCAATCCGGCCACTTGCTTCTCTGTTTTGGATGATATCCCCCAAGGGGGCAGAACTAACCACCGTGATAGGATGACCCTGAAAATAATGCTTGAGCTTCCGGCTTGCCATGAAAACCCCATACACAAGCTTCTGCCAATGTGGGTACCTATACTTGGACTCAATAAGCACCTCACTAATTTAATAAACCGTCCGTTGAACCGGACACTCCTTTCTGGTGTCCTTGCACTCCACAACAATAGCCACACTAACAGCCTGGGCATGAATAGCCACATATAGCAACAAGGGCTCTTTATCAACAGGAGCAGCAAGGACAACCGGCTCAGCTAGCTGCCGCTTTAGACTCTCAAAGGTTTCATTGGCAGCATCACTCCGGACGAAATGGTCTGTCTTCTTCACCATCTGATACAGAGGGATTTCCTTTTCTCCCAAACGGCTAATAAACCGGCTCAATGCTGCAATACGACCCGCCAGCCGCTGCACATCGTTAATACATGCCGGTTTAGCCAGAGACATAATAGCTGTGATCTTCTCCATATTAGCTTCAATGCCCCTATTAGACACCAGAAAACCCAAGAGCTTGCCTGCTGGTACACCAAAGACACATTTCGCCGGATTAAGCATCATCTTATAAACCCGGAGGTTATCAAAAGTCTCCTTCAAGTCATCTAGAAATGTTTCCTCCTTTCTGGACTTCACCACAATATCATCTAGATAAGCATGAATATTGCACACAATCTGTTTATGAAGACAATTCTGTACACAGCGCTGATAAGTCTCCTGGGTGCTCTTGAGCCCAAAAGGCATAGATACAGAGCAAAAGGCTCCAAAGGGAGTTATGAAAGCTGTCTTCTCCTGGTCCTTAACTGCCATTTTGATCTGATGATAACCAGAATAAGCGTCCAGAAAACACAAACAATCACAACCTGCCATAGCATCAATGATTTGATGAATACAAGGGAGAGCAAAGGGATCAGCTGGACATGACTTGTTCAGATCTGTTTAGTCCACACACATACCTCAAGTGTCGTTCTTCTTAAGTACTAGCACCGGATTAGCTAGCCACTCAGGGTCAAAAACCTCCACAATAAATCATGCTGCCAAGAGCCGGGCTACCTCCTCACCAATAGCCTTGCGCCTTTCTTCATTGAAGCGGTGGAGAAACTGCCAGACCAATTTAAACTTAGGATCTATATTAAGAGTGTGCTCAGCGAGTTCCCTCGGTACACCTAGCATGTCAGAAGGCTTCCATGCAAAGATGTCCCGGTTCTCATGGATGAACTCAATGAGTGCGCTTTCCTATTTCGGATCCATGTTAGCGCTGATGCTGAACTGCCTGGATGAATCGCCAGGAACAGAATCAACTAGCTTAGTCTCCTCAGCCGATTTAAACCTCAAAGCCGGACCATGCTCTGTAGTTGGTTTTTTCAGAGAAGTCATATCTACCGGATCAACATTGTCTTTGTAAAACTTCAACTCGTCTATTGCACAAAAAGACTTAGCATAGGCCGCATCACCTTATTCACATTCCAAAGCAATCTTCCGGCTCCCATGCACTATGATGCTCCCCTTATGACCCAGCATCTTAAGCTGCAGATAAACATAACAGGGCCTTGCCATGAACTTAGCATAAGTCGGCCGTCCAAACAGGGTATGATATGGGATCTTGATTTTCACCACTTCAAAAGTCAATGTTTCTGATCTTGAATCATGGTCATCTCCAAAAGCAACCTCTAGGGCTATCTTACCAACTGGTTACGCCGATTTACCAGGCACCACACCATGAAAGACGGTGTTCGACGGTTTAAGATTCTTATCTGTCAACCCCATGCGACGGAAGGTTTCATGATAAAGGATATTGATACTACTTCCTCCATCCATGAGTACCTTGGTGAACTTATACCCCCAACCTGAGGTGCCACCACTAAGGCCAGATGACCCGGATTATCATCCCGGGGTGGATGATCCTCTCGACTCCACAAAATGGGTTGTTCAGACCAGCGCAGATAATGGGGCACCGCCGGTTCAACGGAATTTACTGCCATCTTATGCATCTTCTGATCGCGCTTACATAGGCTAGTGGTGAAGACATGATACTGCCCACTATTCAACTGCTTCGTATTACTCTGATAACCTGATTGTTGTTGCTGCTGACCCCCCTGATGATTGTAACCGCCCTGGTTACCCTGATTTCCTTGATTGCCATGTCCGGTTTGATTGCCTTGGAATCCTGAACCGGAGCTGCCTCCGCCATAACCTGGCCCATGAGAACCGCCTCCTAAACCGCTGGGCGGTCCCTGGTCGTATTGGAAAGAACTTGACTTTTTAAACTCCCGCATGATGAAACAATCCTTCCAAAGGTGCATAGCTGGCCTCTCCCGTGACCCGTGCTTTGGGCAAGGCTCATTTAACAGGCGTTCAAGATTGGGACCAGAACCTCTACCCCGCTGGGGCAGTTTACCCTTACGGCATTGACCATTATCCTGGGTGTTGGTGTTAGCCACAAAATCCAAGCTGTTATCTACCTTGCACTTACCATTGTTTCCATGATCCGTCGGGTTATGCTGCTGCCCCTTGGCACTGCCATTCTTCTTTCCCTTCCCCGTCTTTTCATCCTCAGACTCAGGGTCCTTGGTACTATCTGAATCGGCATACTTAACCAGAGCTGCCATAAGTGTGGACATGTCATTGAAGTGACGCTTGAGCCTTACCAACTTCAGCTTCAAAGGCGTAAACCGGCAGTTGCCTTCCAAAGTTAAGATTGCCGTGTCAGCATTGATGCGGTCTGATGAATGCAGAATGGCTGATACCCGCTTCATCCAATGGGTTGTAGACTCCCCTTCATCTTGAGCATAGGCGGCTAAGTCCACAATTGACATGGGTTGTTTGCACGTATCATTGAAATTCTGGATAAACCGGCTTTTTAACTCGGCCCATGACCCAATGGAGTTAAACGGTAAAATTTTTAACCAAGTGCGAGTTGTTCCTTCCAACATCATGGTGAATTACTTAGCACATGCCGGATCATCCACGTCCAGCATCTCCATTGCCATCTCATAGCTCTCAACCCATGACTCAGGGGGTAAATCGGTGGTGTAATTGGGAACCTTACGAGGACCCTTGAAATCCTTGGGCAGCCGCATGTTACGTAGGGCCAGGGTAAGACACGGTACCCCCCAACGAACTAAAAACCACGCCTGGTTCCACTGAAGTAGTTGGACGAACCGGAGTAAGCTGATGAGCCGCATACTGCGTTGCTAACTCGGCTTCTCGACGTGCCCAACCGTGATCCACCACATCCTGGGCATTAGCACCGCCACCCGCTGGGTTATGCCCTCGCGGCGGTTTACGGTTTCGTGCACTGCTTGATACAGTTGGTTCATCAATATGCCTGATGTAGCTCCGACTTGGGTGGGCGTGGTGTTGGAATGAATCCTCTCACGACTGTGCGAATAATCATGCTGTTGGGTCAAAGCCGTCTGAAGGAGCTCTCTAGCCGTCGTGTTTCAACAACTACTGGAGAATCGCCTTCGATTGGGAGAGCTGCCATTGAAATGTGCTCTGGTAGGACATTATTCAGACGAGGCAGATCCGTTGCACGCGGCTGAACCGGCGCCCCCGTTCTAGGTGCCTCCGCCCGGTTTACCACTGGCTGGTTGCTGGTTCCTGCTCCTCGCATGTTAAAGGGATTCCTTCCCTCGTAAACCGGAGGCATGTGAGACCAGTACCTTCTCCTCATGACATCCTCTGATGCGCTTTGATCCAGCATAAGCCTATAAGCTTGTGCCTCTAACTCGGCCCGCTCTGCGGCCATCCTGGCGTTTTCTACTGCCAGATGTACCTTAGCTTGAGCTATCTGATCCTTCACCTTTACAATCTCTGCGTTATGATGGTCCTGATCTGCCAGATTAATCTCAACCGCTAGCAACATTGCCAAAGTGTCGAATAAATCGTACAAATCCTGAGCCGTCGATGGTGCAGAGCCCCCTGCCTCGGCTGGGGTTGCTGCTGCTGAACCGGAAGTCACTGTTACGGCGGTAGAAGAATGCTGCACCGATTGTGTACTGGCCAGGATAATCGCACCTCGGCTCGGCGGATCAGGGAGGTCTGGAATACTGTCGCCATTGGAACCACAACTAATACGTCCATCATGCAGCTGATATAGCGACTTGGTCTCTCCAGTTGAAGACTCGTCATCAGAGTAGACGACGATTTCACCACCAGATACCGATCTATCCTCAGATTCCGCTCCGTGGATGACTCCAATGAAGGCACGCTTCATGGCAGGCTGCATGCGGGCAGGTCTTGCACGCTAAGCCGTCTCGATGATGTCGGTGCAGATGTCCGGCTCAGGGCCCGGTTCACCGATCTTGCCAATGAAGACATCTATTCCGCCAAAGGGGACCCGATACTCGTACTCGATTGGGCCAGCCTCGGGGCCCCAGCCTGCGTCGTCGATGTAGAGCTTGCCGTGATGACTCTTGGTCATCCGGCCCACAGCGTATCCCTTGAGCCCTTCGAAGCTGCCCTTCAAGAAGTCAAAACCATCGTGCGATAGCCCCATGGTGGGTGCCAATTGTCGTGGATTTGTCACGACAGATGTCCTAGTGAAAGGACTTAGTCGTGGAGCCATCACGACGGGTTAGCTTAAAGGGGTTAAAGCGAACAAGGGACGCAAGGAATTATACTAGTTCGGCCCCTTACGATGAAGGTAAAGCCTACTCCAGTTGTGATGGAATTGCTAGGGTTTCGATGAACAGGGAGCGAATCCGCTTTGCCTCGCTCTCAAGTTATTGTTGTCTGTCCCTAAACTGCCGTCGGGTCGTCCCTTTATATACACAGGTTGACGCCCGATGGTTTATAGAATCTCGAGGCCGGCTCATAAATGTGCCTGGCTCGGTTTCTACCTATCCTTGCCTTACAACATAAGTTACATATCATATGGCGGTTTATGCCTATGGCCTCTAATCCGTCTTTGGGCCCTGAGACCTCATGTGAGATCACCTCTGTAAACGCCATACCTCTTGTCTTCATGGACTTCAAACATGACTAACTCCTTGTGGACATAACCCGACCCCTCATGGATGGTTTATACTTAATAGTAATATCCCCAACACCTTGTGTGCTATCAAACATCACAAGGTAACTAGGTGATTATAAATATGCTCTACATGTATCTCCGAGGGTGCTTGTTGGGTTGGCATACATCGAGAATAGGATTTGTCACTCTGAGTATCAAAGAGGTATCTCTGGGCCCTCTCAGTAATACACATCATGATAAGCCTTGCGAGCAATGTGACTAATGAGTTAGTTACGGGATGATGTATTACAGAACGAGTAAAGAGACTTGCCGGTGACGAGATTGAACTAGGTATGAAGATACCGACGATCGAATCTCGGGCAATTAACATACTGATGACAAAGGGAATAATGTATGTTGTCATTACGGTATGACCGATCTTCATAGAATATGTGGGAACCAATATGAGCATGCATGTTCCGCTGTTGGTTATTAACCGGAGAGGTGTCTCAGTCATGTCTACATAGTTTCGAACCCGTAGGGTCCGCACGCTTAACGTTCGATGGTGATTTCGTATTATATGAGTTATGTGATTTGGTGACCGAATGTTGTTCGGAGTCCCGGATGAGATCACGGACATGCCGAGGAGTCTCAAAATGGTCGAGAGGTAAAGATTCATATATAGGATGATGATATTCGGACACTGGAAGTGTTTTGGGGGTACCGGGTACATATCGGGTCACCACAAGGGGTTTCGGGCACCCCCCCCCCCCCCGCGGCAACTATATGGGCCTAATGGGCCACGAGGTGGACAGACTAGCCCCTGAGGGGCTGGTGCACCCCCATGTATGCCGAATTGGGAGGGGAAGGGAGGAGAAGAGGGAAAGGAAGGGGAGGGATTCGGCCACCCCCTTCCTTCCCTCCTCCTTCCTTCCCCCTCTGGTACTTATGGAAGGGGGAGGCCAACTTGGGGGAGGCGCCCAAGTAGGATTCCTCCTACTTGGGGCGCCACTTGCTGCTCCCCTCCCTCTCCCACTTATATATATGTGGGGGCACCGCTAGAACACACAACATTGATTCCTAGCCGTGTATGGCACCCCCCTCCACAGTTTACCCCTCCGGTCATATCCACGTAGTGCTTAGGTGAATCCCCGTGTGGAACACTTCACCATCACCGTCACCATGCCGTCATGCTGATGAAACTCTCCCTCGACACTTTGCTGGATCAAGAGTTCAAGGGATGTCATTGAGATGAATGTGTGCTGAACTCGGAGGTGCCATACGTTCGGTGTTGATCGGTCGGAATGAGAAGAAGTTCGACTACATCAACCGCATTGTCAAACGCTTCCGCTTTCGATATACGAGGGTATGTGGGCACACTCTCCCCCTCTTGTTGCTATGCATCTCCTAGATAGATCTTGCGTGAGCGTAGGACTTTTTTTTGAAATTGCATGCTACGTTTCTCAACAATTGCATCCGAGCTAGGTCTATGCGTAGATGATATGCACGAATAGAACACAAAGAGTTGTGAGCGGTGATCGTCATACTGCTTACCACCAACATCTTATTTTGATTCGTCGGTATTGTTGGATGAGGCGGCCCGGACCAACCTTACATGACCACGTTCATGTGACCGGTTCCACCGATAGACATGCAACTAGTTTTGCATAAAGGTGGCTGGCGGGTGTCTGTTTCTCCAACTTTAGTTGAATTGAATTTGACTGCGGTCGGTCCTTTTTGAAGGTTAAAATAGCAAACTTGATAAATCACCGTTGTGGTTTTGATGCATAAGTCAGAACGGTTCTTGCTAGAAGCCCGTAGCAGCCACGTAAAACTTGCAACAACAATGTAGAGGATGTCTAACTTGTTTTTGTAGGGCATGTTTTGATGAGATATGGTCAAGACATGATGTGATATACGTTATTGTATGAGATGATCAGGTTTTGTAAAAGTTATCGGCAACTGGCAGGAGCCTTATGGTTGTCGCTTTATTGTATGAAATGCAAATGCCATGTAATTGCTTTACTTTATCACTATGCATTAGCAATAGTTGTAGAAGCAATAGTTGGCGAGACGACCACGACGATACGATGGAGATCAAGGTGTCAAGCCGGTGATGATGGAGATCATGACGGTGCTTTGGATATGGAGATCAAAGACACAAGATGATGATGGCCATATCATGTCACATGTTATGATTGCATGTGATGTTTATCTTTTATGCATCTTATTTTGGTTAGTATGGCGGTAGCAAAATAATATGATCCCTTACTAAAATTTCAAGGTATAAGTGTTCTCCCTGAGTATGCACCATTGTGATAGTTCATCGTGCTGAGACAGTTTTGCACATGCGGAATACTCGGGTTAAACTTGACGAGCCTGGCATGTACAGACATGGCCTCGCAACACTGGAGACCGAAAGGTCGAACGTGAATCATATAGTAGATATGATCAACATAGAGATGTTCACCACTGAAGACTACTCCATCTCACATGATGATTGGACATGGTTTAGTTGATTTGGATCACTTAATCATTTAGATGACTCGAGGGATGTCTATCTAAGTGGGAGTTCTTAAATAATATGATTAATGAACTTAATTTATAATGTACTTAGTCCTGATAGTTTCTGCATATCTATGTTGTAGATCAATGACCCGTGCTATCATTCCCTTGAATTTTAATGTGTTCCTAGAGAAAGCTAAGTTGAAAGATGATGGTAGCAACTACACGGACTGGGTCCATAACTTGAGGATTATCCTCATTACTGCATAGAAGAATTATGTCCTTGGTGCACAGCTAGGTGTGCCACCCCTCCAGCAACTACAGACGTTGTGAATGCCTGGCAGTCGCGTGTTGATGACTACTTGATAGTCCAGTGTGCCATGCTTTACGGCTTAGAATCGGGACTTCAAAGATGTTTTGAACGTCATGGACCATATGAGATGTTCCAAGAATTGGAGTTAATATTTCAAGCAAATGCCCGAGTTGAGAGATATGAAGTCTCCAACAACTTCTACAGCTGCAAGATGGAGGAGAACAATTCTGTCAGTGAACACATACTCAGAATGTCTGGGTATCATAACCACTTGACTCAGCTGGCAGTTAATCTTCGAGATGATAGTTTTATTGACAGAGTTCTTCAATCATTGCCATCAAGCTACAGAGGCTTCATGATGAACTATAAAATGCAAGGGATGGATAAGACAATTCCTGAGCTGTTCGCTATTCTCAAAGCTGCGGAGGTAGAAATCAAGAAGGAGCATCAAGTGTTGATGGTTAACAAGACCACTAGTTTCAAGAAAAAGGGCAAGGGAAAGAAGTGGGACTTCAAGAAGAATGGCAAGCAAGTTGCCACTCCTAGGAAGAGGCCCAAGTCTGGACCTGAGCATAAAACTGAGTGCTTCTACTGCAAAGGGACTGGTCACTGGAAGCGGAAGTGCCCCAAGTATTTGGCGGATAAGAAGGATGGAAAATTGAGCAAAGGTATATGTGATATACATGTTACTAATGTGTACCTAAATAATTCTCGTAGTAGTGCCTGGGTATTTGATACCGGTTCGGTTGCTCATATTTGTAACTTGAAATAGGGGCTTCGGATTAAATGAAGATTGGCTAAGGACGAGGTGACGATGCGCGTCGAGAATGGTTCCAAGGTTCATGTGATCGCCGTCGGCACGCTACCTCTACATCTATCTTCAGGATTAGTTTTAGACCTGAGTAATTGTTATTTGGTGCCAGCATTGAGCATGAACAATATATATGGATCTTGTTTAATGCGATATGGTTATTCATTTAAATCAAAGAATAATGGTTTTTCTATTTATATGAGTAATATCTTTTATGTTAATGCACCATTGAATAATGGTCTGTTTTTATTGAATCTCAATCCTACTGATACACATATTCATAATATTGATGCCAAAAGATGCAAAGTTGATAATGATAGTGCAACATATTTCTGGCACTGCCGTTTAGGTCATATTGGTGTAAAGCGCATGAAGAAACTCCATGTAGATGGACTTTTGGAATCATTTGATGCTTGCGAACCATGCCTCATGGGCAAGATGACTAAAACTTCGTTCTCCGGAACAATGGAGCGAGCCACTGACTTATTGGAAATAATACATACCGATGTATGCGGTCCGATGGGTGTTGAGGCTCGCGGCGGGTATCATTATTTTGTAACCTTTACATATGATTTGAGCAGATATGGGTATATCTACTTAATGAAACACAAGTCTGAAACATTTGAAAAGTTCAAATAATTTCAAAGTGAAGTGGAGAATCATCATAACAAGAAAATAAAATTTCTACGATCTGATCGCGGAGGTGAATATTTGAGTTACGAGTTTGGCCTTCATTTAAAACAATGTGGAATAGTTTCACAACTCACGCCACCTGGAAGGCCACAGCGTAATGGTGTGTACGAACGTCGTAACCATAATTTATTAGATATGGTGCAATCTATGATGTCTCTTACCGATTTACCACTATCGTTTTGGGGTTATGCATTAGAGATAGTTGTGTTCACTTTAAATAGGGAACCATCTAAATCCGTTGAGACGACACCATATGAACTATGGTTTGGCAAGAAACCTAAGCAATCGTTTCTTAAAGTATGGGGTTGCGATACTTATGTGAAAAAGGTTTAGCCTGATAAGCTTGAACCCAAATCGGAGAAGTGCGTCTTCATAGGATACCCCCAAGAATCTGTTGGGTACTGATTGTTCTCTGGTTGTAGCGCCAGAAAAGCTCCTGTCTGCTAGGAATACGTCGGTATTTCCCCAAAGAGGAAGGGATGATGTAACACAGCGACGGTAGGTATTTCCCTCAGTGAAGAAACCAAGGTTATCGAACAAGTAGGAGAACCAAGCAACACAACGTAAACAACACCTACACACAAATAATAACACCTCTCAACCCGACGTGTTAAAGGGGTTATCAATCCCTTTCGAGTAACAGTGCCAGAAACTGTAGTAGATTGGAATAATAGATCTCAAATGAAATAAATTGCAACAAAGTATTTTTGTATTTTTGGTTTGATTGATCTGAATAAAAATGCAAGGGAAAAGTAGATCGCAAGCAAATATATGAGGAAGAAGACCCGGGGGCCGTAGGTTTCACTAGTAGCTTCTCTCAAGAAAGATAGCAAACGGTGGGTAAATGAATTACTATTGTGAAATTGATAGAACCTCAAATAATTATGACGATATCCAGGCAATGATCATTACATAGAAATCATGTCCAAGATTAGTAGATCGACTCCTGCCTACTTCTACTACTATTACTCCACACATCGACCACTATCCAGCATGCATCTAGTGTATTAAGTTCATGGAAAAACGGAGTAATGCAATAAGAATGATGACATGATGTAGACAAGATCCATTTATCTATTGCGTAGATATAGATCTCGTCTTTTTATCCTTAGTAGAAAAGATACATACGTGTTGGTTCCCTTTTCTGTCACTGGGATCAAGCACCGTAAGATTGAACCCACTACCGGGCACCTCTTCCCATTGCAAGATAAATAGATCAAGTTGGCCAAACAAAACCCAAATATTGGAGAAGAAATACAAGGCTATAAGATATCATGCATATAAGAGATCAAAGAAACTCAAATAACTTTCATGGATATAAAAAGATATGACTGATCATACACTCAAAGTTCATCATATCCCAACAAACACACCGCAAAAAGAGTTACATCATATGGATCTCCAAGAGACCATTGTATTGAGAATCAAGAGAGAGAGAGATGAAGCCACCTAGCTACTAACTGCGAACCCGGAGGTCTACAAAGAACTACTCACGCATCATCGGAGAGGCACCAATGGAGGTGGTGAACCCCATCCGAGATGGTGTCTAGATTGGATCTGGTGGTTCTGGACTCTGCGACGGTTAGATGAATATTTCATCGACTTCCCTAGGGTTTGGGGAATATTTAGGTATTTATAGAGCAAAGAGCCGGTTCGGAGGGCACCCGAGGTGGGCACAACCCACCAAGGCGGGACTAGGCTTCCTGGCGCGCCCTGGTGGGTTGTCCCCTCCTCGGGACTCCGCCCAGGTGCTACCAGGGCCCAACTTGTTCCTTCTGGTCCATAAAAAATCTCCGTAAAGTTTCGTGGCATTTGGACTCCGTCTGATATTGATTTTCTGCGATGTAAAAAACACGGAAAAAAACAAGAACTGGCACTTGGCACTATGTCAATAGGTTAGTACCAAAAAATGATATAAAATGATTATAAAACATCCAAGATTGATAGTATAACAACATGAAAAAATCAAAAATTATAGTTACGTTGGAGACGTTTCAGGTACACCTTATAGCATGATCATAAGGAAGACAATAAAAAATAAATCATGCTCCAACATCATAGCATAACGAGAGACAATACGTGCATGCTTCGGGAATCACAAACTTTAACACAAATATTCCTACTAGAGCATAATTACTCATTAACATAACTCACATATCACATCATCATATCTCAAAACTATTACTTAGGATCAATTTTATTTTGTCCAATGATCTTCATGACATTTTTCTTTTCTTTATCCTTCTTGGATATCTATCACTTCGGGACTAATTTTCAAGTGTTGCTTTTGACAAGCTCCAACAAATATAAGTGAAGATCATGAGCATAATATTTCTTTCTCTCAAAATAATTTAAGTGAAGCAAGAGAGATTTTCTTCAAAATTTTACTAACTCTCAAATAAATATAATTGAAGCAAGAGAGAATTTCTTCATACTAAGCACACCATGCTCAAAAATATATAAGTGAAGCACTAGAGCAAGTCCTAGCTCATAAAAGATTTAAGTGAAGCATAGAGAGCAATTCTAACCAGTCATGACATAATTTTGGCTCTCTCAAATAGGTGTGTCCAGCAAGGATTGATGACTTAAAACACAAAATGAAACAACCAAACACTCATATCATACAAGACGCTCCAAGCAAAACACATATCATGTGACGAATAAAAATATAGTCTCGAGTAAAATACCGATAGTTGTTGGAAGAAAGCGGGGATGCCACTCGGGGGCATCCCCAAACTTAGTTGGTTCCTCATTCCTGGATAATAGCTTGGGATGCCGGGGCATCCCCAATATTAAGCTCTTGCATCCTTCCTTCATCCATCGTAAGATAACCCAAAACTTGAAAACTTCAATCACACAAAACTCAACAAAACCTTCATGAGATCCGTTAGTATAAGAATAATAAACCACTACTATAAGTGATGTATCAAACCAACTCATATTTTGTTTTTGTATTATATCTACTTTATTCCAACTTTTCTATGGCAAAAACTCATCAAATAAAACCATAGAGCCATCAAAATAAGCACACAACACAAAGAAAACAGAATATGTCAAAACAGAACAGTCTGTAGCAATCTGACTATTTAGAATACTTCTGTAACTCCAAAACTTCTGAAAAATTAGGATGACCTGAGAAATTTGTATATTGATCTACTGAAAGTGGAATGGGTATTTTCTCGCTCACTGGTAAAAAACGAAAATTAATTTCGTGAGCGTAAAAGTTTCTGTTTTTTCAGCAAGATCAAACAACTATCACCCAAGAAGATCCTAAAGGCTTTACTTGGCACAAACACTAATTAAAACATAAAAAACACAATCATAACAGTAGCATAATTGTGCTAACACACAAAGACAGGAATCAAAAAGAAAAAATAAAATTTATTCATTGGGTTGCCCCCCAACAAGCACTATATTTTTACGCCCTTAGCTAGGCATAATATTTCAACGATGCTCACACAATACATAATAATCGCAACACAAAGACATCATCATGAAACATGTGACAAACACATTTAAGTCTAACATACTTCCTATGCATAGGAATTCTATAGGAAAATAAATTATCAACATAAGAAACATGTAGCATATGCAAAGGAGAGAAATAAAACATTGACAATCTCAACACAATGAGAGGAAATTTAATAACATGAAAATTTCTACAACCATATTTTCCTCTCTCATAATAATTATATGTAGGATCGTAATCAAATTCAATAATATAACTATCATATAAAGTTTTCTCTTTAAGATCCGCATGCATGCAACATTAACACTCTTCCAAAATAGTGGGATTATCATCAAATAAAGTCATGATCTCTCCAAACTCACTTCCATAAAAAAATTCATAAGGTTGAACACTCACCAAATATGTGGGATTATTTTTAGCTAAAGTTGACACCCTTCCAAACTCACTTTCAATATTATTGCAAACATATTCATCATGAGGCTTAAATAAATTTTCAAGATCATAAGAAACATTATCACCCCAATCATGATCATTGCAATAAGTAGCAGGCATGACAAAACAAGCATCCCCAAGCTTGGGGTTTTGCATATTATTAGCGCAATTCACATTAAAAGAATTTATAGTAAAATTATTGCAATCATGCTTTTCATTCAAGGAGCTATCATGAATCAATTCATAAATTTCTTCATCACAATTTTTAGATTCATGATTCTCAAGCAAAACTTCATAAAGATAATCTAGTGCACTCAACTCACTAGCAATTGGTTCATCATGATTGGATCTTTTAAAAATATTAGCAAGTGGATGGGGATACATATCAATATATTTTTAGCAAGAGAATATGCAAGCATATAGAAGGCACATGGCAACACAAGCAAACAAAAGATCTGACGAGAAAAAGGCGAACGAAAAACAGGGCGAATAAAAAGGCAAATTTTAGTGAAGTGGGGGAGAGGAAAACGGAAAACAATGTAAATTGAGAGGAGATGAGATTTGTGATTAGGTACCTGGTTATGTTGAAGATCCTCCCCGGCAACGGCGCTAGAAATTCCTTTTGTCTGCTCTCTGGTTGTAGCGCTAGAAAAGCTCATGTCTGCTAGGACTATGTCGGTATTTCCCCAAAGAGGAAGGGATGATGCAACACAACGACGGTAGGTATTTCCCTCAGTGAAGAAACCAATGTTATCAAAACAGTAGGAGAACCAAGAAACACAACGTAAACAACACCTACACACAAATAACAACACCTCGCAACCCGACGTGTTAAAGGGGTTGTCAATCCCTCTCGGGTAACGATGCCAGAAAATTGTAGTAGATTGGAATGATAGATCTCAAATATAAGTTGCAGCAAAGTATTTTTGTATTTTTGGTTTAATAGATCTGAATAAAAATGCAAAGGAAAAGTAGATCGCAAGCAAATATATGAGGAAGAAGACCCGGGGGCCGTAGGTTTCACTAGTGGCTACTCTTGAGAAAGATAGCAAACGGTGGGTAAATGAATTACTGTTGGGCAATTGATAGAACCTCAAAAAATTATGATGATATCCAGGCAATGATCATTACATAGGCATCACGCCCAAGCTTAGTAGACCGACTCCTGCCTGCATCTACTACTATTACTCCACACATCGACCACTATCCAGCATGCATCTAGTGTATTATGTTCATGGAAAACGGAGTAGTGCAATAAGAACGATGACATGATGTAGACAAGATCCGTTTATCTATTGCATAGATATAGATCTCGTCTTTTTATCCTTAGTAGCAACGATACATACGCGTCGGTTCCCTTTTCTATCACTGGGATGAAGCACCATAAGATCAAACCCACTACTGGGCACCTCTTCCCATTGCAAGATAAATAGATCAAGTTAGCCAAACAAAACCCAAATATCAGAGAAGAAATACGAGGCTATAAGAGATCATGCATATAAGAGATCAAAGAAAATCAAATAACTTTCATGGATATAAAAAGATATGACTGATCATAAACTCAAAGTTCATCAGATCCCAACAAACACACCGCAAAAAGAGTTACATCATATGGATCTCTAAGAGAACATTGTATTGAGAATCAAGAGAGAGAGATGAAGCCATCTAGCTACTAACTACGGACCCTAAGGTCTACAAAGAACTACTCACGCATCATCGGAGAGGCACCAATGGAGGTGGTGAACCCCATCCGAGATGGTCTCTAGATTGGATCTGGTGGTTCTGTACTCTGGGGCGGTTGGATGAAAATTTCGTCGACTCCCCTAGGATTTTGGGAATATTTGGGTATTTATAGAGCAAAGAGGCGGTCCAGGGGCACCCGAGGTGGGCACAACCCACCAGGGCGCGCCTAGGCCTCCTGGCGCGCCCTGGTGGGTTGTCCCCTCCTCGGGACTCCCCCCAGGTGCTGACACACACAGTACTCGAGGATTTATAACAGAGGTAAATCACATGTAAAAAGTAACGTAAATACTATTACCTCAATCCAAATGGCGGAAGTAACAAGGTTGTGGATTCCCATCAACACCAACGGCAAAGTTGAGTGTAGAAATAGTAACCCTAACGTATCACTTACTCGCCATAAAATTCCTGCAACATGAGACGTTGCAGCCACAAGGGGTCAGTACATTGAATGTACTGGCAAATTCACACCATAGAGAATGATGAATAAAGGCTATCACTACATGCACATTTGGCTGGTGGAAAAGCTCTATGGTTATAAGGTTTTGTTGCGAAAAGCCAATTTTTCCCTACTACAAAGGAATAAATTTTATTTAACTATCATGGTGGTTGTTAATCATTGAGAATGGTTGACAACATTCTCAATCCCAATTAAGTAACATCATTAAACCCAACAAAATTATTTAAAGTCATAGGATGAGATTCACATGATAATCCAAGTACTAGATACTCAAAACGTCCATAACCGGGGACACGGCTAATCATGATTAGTTTATACACTCTGCAGAGGTTTGCGCACTTTTCCCCACAAGACCCGATCTCCTCCGTTGGATTTCTCGCACTACAAGGTGTTTGAGAAACGGATGACCGAGACATAGTCTTTCAGAAGCGTTTACACCTTACGATGGGTAGACCGTTCCACCTACAACCCCTACATCTGCTAGTCTACCACTGTAAGAGTTCACACGACTAAATCAACTATGCTAGAACGCATAATTGCTTGTGGCTGCACACGGAAGTTTCTAGTATGAGTAATCTCATGATCCCTTTGAACCTGGGTGGCGGTCCATAAAAAAACAGGCAATCCTGGAATACCCAGGTGCCTAGACAGGCAATCGCTGGAATACCCAGGTGCCTCAATCCACCCAAATGTGTGTTAAAGTTGCCACCTTAAGTAAACCATTAATTAACAATCTCACATCTGTCATGAAATACTCTCAAACCCAATCCACGTCTATGAGCATAGCATGGCAATATAATCATAATGCAATAGTAACTCCCAAGGTTTGAATGCAGGGCAATAGGTTCCTACCACATCAACTACTTCCCAATACCCACATGTTATCAATCCTACTCATGCCATGTTTGAGGTTGAAACTAATGCATAAAAACTGGGTGATAAAGGGGTATGATCAAAGTGTGAACTTGCCTAGAATGTTGATGAAGATGATTCGCACTCAAAACTCTTGATAGTGCTACTCGTCACACTCCGTTCAATCTATCTTAAGCAAGCAATAGAACCACACATAAGCAATCACTCAACAGATCGGAAAGAACGAAGCAGACGATTCGGAAAACACCAAAACCAATAAAATAACTCTTGCAACATAAAACAATTTCTAACAGTACCAAAATTATATGAATTTGGCCTTATCGGAAGGTTTAGGTCAAGAGCTTCGAGTTGCAAAAAGAATCAACTCAAACGGAGCTACGAAACTCAAGTTATGATCAAATGAAGTTTGAATCTAAATCTGTTCTAATTCAAATTTTAAAATTTTCAAAAACCTGTTTGAGTTGGATTACTGGATAGAGAAGATCATAACGAAGAAGTGGGCGTTGGTTTCACTGGATTTGGACAAACGAGCGAAAAGATGTGCTCGTTTGAAGTACAGGGACTAATCTGTAAAAGAAACTTCTAAAAATAGGTCCCTGGACAGAAAACTAAGGAAATAAAGAAAAAAACTAAATAGTGAACGTTTGTTACCGATCGCTAACGAACGAAAATCGTTCGCTACCGAACCCTAGCTAATGAACGTTGGTAGAATAAGTTGACCTAAAATAATAAACCTTTTTTTTAAAACCGAAGTAAATCTAAACCCTAAAAAAACGGTCCGAGCGGTTTTATACCAGTTCGCGATGGGTTGGTGGTTTTCGGAGAGAAACCGGTGGCGACGATGGCGTTCTCCGGCGAGGCAGTGCGAGGCGCGGGGAGCAGCGAGGGGAGGCGTCGAGCGGCGGATGCGGCATAGGGCGGAGCGGTGGCGGCGCGATGCGGGGCGGAGTGCGGCGGCGAGCAGCAGGCGGTGGAGCGGCAAGGCGACAGCGACGAGGCGTGACTGCGGCAGGTCTCGGCGGCGGCGACGGTTGCGGCGAGTCGAGGAGTGGTGGTGGCGGCGAGTCGAGGAGCGGTGGTGTCAGCGAAAACAGGATCCAGGGGCCCCGGGCGCGCTATATAAAGGCGGAAGGAGGTGGTGGCGTGGGCGAGGGGAAGAGGAGGAGGCCAGGGCGAAGACGGCGGCGCCGGCAGTGTCGGGCGGGACTCCCCGCTGGAGGTTGGGGACGAGCGCGGGCGCGCTGGGCCGCGGCCTGGCTCGGGCGCTGGGCCGGCCCAGTCAGTGAGGAGAAATTTTTTATATAAAAAAACATTTTCCAGACATATAAAATAATAACGGCAAAAATAAAAATATTATATAGGCATATAATCTATCAAAATTTTCAGACAAAGATTCTCTACGACATGAACATTTTTATAATGCCAAATAAAATCCACCCAAATTCAGATAATTCAAAGAGTGCTACTGGTCTAATAAAATCCAATAAAAATCATTTTAAAAATACCAAAATGATTTCAAATAAATTTTTCTCCAATTTTCTGTTGTAGGGAATCATGTTACCCTATTTTCTATGTATTTTGTTTTTGGAGAAAAGTAATTTGAATAAAACTCAAATAACCCAAATTGAAAAATAATTATTTCAAATGGATTTTAAATTTGAGTTTCTTTGAAACTCCCAACTCATATTTCATAAGTTTTGAAGAAGTCATTATATCTTCGCTCTTTAAAATCATTGAGTTGCATGAAGTTTATTAATTTGAAATATTTCCAGATGAAATTCAAATATTTTCGACACCCCTTTGCATTTAAATAAATGGAAGGAGTCATGTCATCTTCTCTCCAAGGTTTTGTGATGAAAAGAATTTGAATTCACGGGGATCAAGATGAAAACGGTGAAAGTTTGGGAAAGTCCTTTTATTCCCTCTCATTTAACTTTCAAAAAGTTTCGAATTTCACTCAATCAATCACACAGCAATCAAACAATAAATCAATCTATCTATTTATTATAACATTCCAAAAATTTAGAATTTTGGGATGTTACAGTTGATCATTCAGTTTTATTGATATAGCTTTCTTCATGTCATATACATATTCTTTTGACTATGAGATTATGCAACTCCCGGATACCGTAGCAATACCTTGTGTGCTATCAAATGTCACAACATAACTGGGTGATTATAAATATGCTCTACAGGTATCTCCGAAGGTGTTTGTTGGGTTGGCATAGATCGAGATTAGGATTTGTCACTCCGAGTATCAGAGAGGTATCTCTGGGCCCTCTCGGTAATACACATCATGATAAGCCTTGCAAGCAATGTGACTAATGAGTTAGTTACGGGATGATGTATTACGTAACAAGAAAGAGACTTGTCGGTAACGATATTGAACTAGGTATGAAGATACCGACGATCGAATCTTGGGCAAGTAACATACCAATGACAAAGGGAATAACGTATGTTGTCTTTACGGTACGACTGATAAATATGTTCGTAAAATATGTGGGAACCAATATGAGCATCCAGATTCCGTTGTTGGTTATTGACCGGAGAGGTATCTAGGTCATGTCTACATAGTTCTCGAACCCGTAGGGTCTGCACGCTTAACGTTCGATGATGATTTTGTATTATATGAGTTATGTGATTTGGTGACCAAATGTTGTTCGGAGTCCCAGATGAGATCATGGACATGACGAGGAGTCTCGAAATGGTCGAGAGGTAAAATTCATATACAGGACGATGATATTCGGACACCTGAAGGGTTCTTGGAGTATAGGTACATATCGGGTCACCAGAAAGGGTTCCGGGCACCCCTTGTCAACTATATGGGCCTAATGGGCCAAGAGGTGGACAAACCATCCCCTGAGGGGCTTGTGCACCCCCATGTAGGCCAAATTGGGAGGGGAATGAAAGAGTAGAAGAGGGAAGGAAGGGGATGGATTCGGCCTCCCCTTCCTTCCTTCCCCCTCCGGTACTAAGGGAAGGGGGGAGGCCGACTTGGGGGAGGCGCCCAAGTAGGATTCCTCCTACATGGGGCTCCCATTGCTGCTCCCCTCCCTCTCCCACCTTCTGTAACACACAACATTGATTCCTAGCCATGCGCGGAGCCCCCCTCCATAGTTTACCCCTCTAGTCATATTCACATAGTGCTTAGGTGAAGCCCTGCGCGGTTCACTTCACCATCACCATCACTGATAACCCACAAGTATAGGGGATCGCAATAGTTTTCGAGGGTAGAGTATTCAAACCAAATTTATTGATTCGACACAAGGGGAGCCAAAGAATACACTCTAGTATTAGCAGCTGAGTTGTCAATTCAACCACACCTGGAAACTTAATATCTGCATCAAGGTATTTAGTAGCAAAGTAATATGATAGTAGTGGTAACGATAGCAAAAGTAACGGTAGAAAAAGTAATATTTTTGGGTTTTATAGTGGTTGTAACAGTAGCAGCGGAAAAGTAAATAGAGAAGTACAATATAGGAAAAGCTCGTAGGCAATGGACAGGTGCTGGAGAATTATGCTATATGCGATCGATCATGTAATAGTCATAACATAGGGTGACACAGAACTAGCTCCAGTTCATCAATGTAATGTAGGCATGTATTCCGAATATAGTCATGCATGCTTATGGAAAAGAACTTGCATGACATCTTTTGTCCTACCCTCCTGTGGCAGCGGGGTCCTAATGGAAACTAAGGGATATTAAAGCCTCCTTTTAATAGAGTACCGGACCAAAGCTTTAACACATAGTGAATACATGAACTCCTCAAACTACGGTCTTCACCGGTAAGTATCCTGATTATTGTCACTTCGGGGTTAACGGATCATAACACATGATAGGTGACTATAGACTCACAAGATAGGATCAAGAACTCTCATATATTGATGAAAACATAATAGGTTCAGATCTGAAATCATGGCACTCGGGCCCTAGTGACAAGCATTAAGCATAGCAAAATCATAGCAACATCAATCTTAGAACATAGTGGATACTAGGGATCAAACCCTAACAAAACTAACTCGATTACATGATAAATCTCATCCAACCCATCACCGTCCAGCAAGCCTACGATGGAATTACTCACGCACGGTGGTGAGCAGCATGAAATTGGTGATGGAGGAAGGTTGATGATGATGGCGACAGATTCCCCTCTCCGGAGCCCTGAACGGACTCCAGATCAGCCCTCCCGAGAGAGTTTAGGGCTTGGCGGCGGCTCCGTATCGTAAAATGCGATGAATCATTCTCTCTAATTTTTCTCCCCGAAAGTGAATATATGGAGTCAAGCTGGACGTCGATGGAGCATCAGGGGGCCCATGACGCAGGGGGCGCGCCCCCACCCTCATGGACAGGGTGTGGGCCCCCTGACGTGGATCTTTCTTCTAGTATTTTTTATATTTTCCAAAAATAATCTCCATTGATTTTCAGGTCATTCCGAGAACTTTTATTTCTGCACAAAAATAACACCATGGCAATTCTGCTGAAAACAGCGTCAGTCCGGGTTAGTTCCATTCAAATCATGCAAGTTAGAGTCCAAAACAAGGGCCAAAGTGTTTGGAAAAGTAGATACGACGGAGACGTATCAACTCCCCCAAGCTTAAACCTTTGCTTGTCCTCAAGCAATTCAGTTGATAAACTGAAAGTGATAAAGAAAAAATTTTACAAACTCTGTTTGCTCTTGTTGTTGTAAATATTTAAAGCCAGCATTCAGGTTTTCAGCAAAGATTATGAACTAACCACATTTGCAATAACATGTAGGTCTCATGTTTACTCATATCAATGGCATAATCAACTAGCGAGCACTAATAATAAATCTCAGATGACAACACTTTCTCAAAACAACCATGATATGATATAACAAGATGGTATCTCGCTAGCCCTTTCTGAGACCGCAAAACATAAATGCAGAGCACCTTTAAAGATCAAGGACTGACTAGACATATTAATTCATGGTAAAAGAGATCCAGTCAAGTCATACTCAATGTAAACTAACAGTAATGGATGCAAATGACAGTGGTGCTCTCCAACTGGTGCTTTTTAATAAGAGGATGATGACTCAACATAAAAGTAAATGGATAGGCCCTTCGCGGAGGGAAGCAGGGATTTGTAGAGGTGCTAGAGCTCGATTTTGAAATAGATATGAATAATATTTTGAGAGGTATACTTTCATTGTCAACATAGCAATCGAGAGATCTCAATATCTTCCATGCTACACACATTATAGGCGGTTTCCAAACAGAATGGTAAAGTTTATACCCCCCTCCACCAACAAGCATCAATCCATGGCTTGCTCGAAACAATGAGTGCCTCTAACTAACAAAAGTCCCGGGGGAGTTTTGTTTGCAGTTATTTTGATTTGATTTGCATAAAGCATGGGACTGGGCATCCCGGTGACCAGCCATTTTCTCGTGAGTGAGGAGCGGAGTCCACTCCTCTTGAGAATAACCCGCCTAGCATGGAAGATACAGACAACCCTAGTTGATACATGAGCTATTCGAGCATACATAACAGAATGTTTATTTGAAGGTTTAGAGTTTGGCACATACAAATTACTTGGAACGGCAGTTAGATACCGTATATAGGTAGGTATGGTGGACTCATATGGAATAACTTTGGGGTTTATGAAATTGGATGCACAAGCAGTATTCCCGCTTAGTACAAGTGAAGGCTAGAAAAAGACTGGGAAGCGACCAGCTAGAGAGCGACAACAGTCATGAACATGCATTAAAATTAATCAACACCGAATGCAACATTAGTAGGATATAATGCACCATGAACATAAATATCATAGAAGCTATGTTGATTTTGTTTTCAACTACATCCATGAACATGTGCCAAGTCAAGCCACTCGAGTCATTCAAAAGAGGATACCGCCCTATCATACCACATCACAACCATTTTAATAGCATGTTGGCATGCAAGGTAAACCATTATAAGATCCTAGCTAATTAAGCATGTCATAAGCAACTATAATCTATAATTGTCATTGCAAACATGTTTGTTTCATAATAGGCTAAATCAGGAATGATGAACTAATCATATTTACAAAAACAAGAGAGGTCGAGTTCATACCCGCTTTTCTCATCTCAATAAGTTCATCATATATCATCATTATTGCCTTTCACTTGCACGCCCGAATAGTGTGGAAAATAATAATAGTGCACGTGCATTGGACTAAGCTGGAATGTGCAAGCATTCAATTCAAGAGAGAAGACAAGGTAATATGGGATCTTTGTTAGATCAACAATAATGCATATGAGAGCCACTCAACATTTTCATTATGGTCTTCCCCTCTCGACCCCCAAAGAACAAAAAAAAGAAATAAAACTATTTACATGGGAAAGCTCCCAACAAGCAAAAGAAGAACAAGAAATATTTTTGGGTTTTCTTTTAATTATTACTACTACAGGCATGGAAAGTAAACTAACTAAAAGCTACAATTATTTTTTTGTTTTTCTTAAGGTTTATCAAACACACAAGAAGAAAGCCTAAAAAGGGAAATAAACTAGCATGGATATTACAATAAAAAAGTATGAGCACCGACAACTAGCATGAGTGTGTGAGCATGAATGTAATGTCGGTGAGAGATACGTACTCCCCCAAGCTTAGGCTTTTGGCATAAGTTGCTCTATGGCCATGGCTGGCCTGATGAGCTGCAGCTTGGAGGCGAGCTGTCTTCGCCCTCCTCTCCTACTCGGTCGCCTCCTCCCTAGTTATAACATATCTCCCCTTTGCCTGAAAGTCAAAGAAAGTAGGAGAAGGGGGACCGATGTGATAGGTGCGTTGTCTGTCAAAGATTAGTCGGTACTGGAGGAACTGATCGTTCCTCTCAACAAACCGATGACGAACCATAGCATCATAATCTAGATAAGAAGGAGGCAACTCAATATCATCTCCACGTATGGGTATCTCAAGAAAGTTAGCTATACGAGTTGCAAAAATTCCACCAAAGAAATCTCCATGAATACGATTGTTATGCAAGCTATGTGCAACAATAGCCCCCAAGTTGTATTGTTTATCTCCTAAAACAGCGCTCCTGAGAACGCTAAGATCAGGTACACACTTGTGACATGCCTCATCCTTACCATTTATGCATCTACCTATGAAGAGAGCAAAATAATGTACATAGGAAATGAATGCTCCTTATTGTAGCTTGCGTTATATCTCTAGATTCCCCCGCTGTAATACTAGCAAGAAAATCTCTAAATTCATATTTGCGAGGTTCACTAACATTACCCCACTGTGGGAGTTTACAAGCAATGTTAAAATCTTCTAAGTCCATGGTATAAGATTTATCATAAAGATCAAACAGGACATTTTGAGAATTGCGTGATGATGAAAATTTAAACCTTCTCACAAATGAATCAGTTAAATAGAGGTATTGACAGCACTTATCTTCCTCGAAGCTCTCAAGATCAACATTACGCACATATGCTTCCAATTCCTCCTTGATTCCTGCTCGAGCCATAAAGTCCTCTGACGGCCATTCACAAGGCCGCACTTGAGCATCCCTTGGTGGTTCCTCGTCCGCATCGCATATTATGGGTCTGGGTCCTTGCTTCCTTCAAGAACCACCTTGGTACATTTTCCTAAACATATTTCTTCCTTTGAAACAATTCTGAAATTTTTAGTAACTCAAAATAAAAGTGAACCAAACCCAACAAAATTGATAGCAACTACTCCTACAAGTGCCTAGAGGCAATATCATGCATTAAAACTACTTTTGACCACATAAATTTGACATGCAAGCTCAAGAACAGGGTCACCTAAGCAGCAAAAATTTGCAATAAAGAAAGCACTAGAAGAAAAACTAATTGGACCATTGGAGGAGTCACATAGCAAAGAACAATCCCCCAAAGCAGTTTTGTGAATGGAGCTTTGAGCTAGGAGATCGAAAATGGCAGCAATATGAGCTAGAACTCGTGCTTGAGTTGGTTGGTGATTTTTTCTTAGGAGGAAGAAGGAGTGTGTGGTAGCTAGAATAAATGGAGGGGAGCCACCATGGGCCCACGAGGCAGGGGGTCGCACCCAGGGGGTGGGCGCGCCCTGGACCCTCATGCCCAGGTGCTTGCTCCCCCTGGTGTGTTCTCAGTGCCACATATTCTCAAATATTCTAGAGAAAATCATATTTAATTTTCAGGGCATTTGGAGAACTTTTATTTTCGGGGTATTTTTTTTATTGCATTGATAATTCAGAAAACAAACAGAAAAATACTATTTTTGCTTTATTTAATATAAATAACAGAAAGAAAAAAGAGGGTACAAAGAGTTGTGTTTTCTAAATTCATCCATCTCATGCTCATCAAAAGGAATCCACTAACAAGGTTGATCAGGTCTTGTTAACAAACTCATTTCGAATAACATGAAACCGGAGAATTTTCGAATAACACTAGGTTACTTCAACGGGGATATGCATGTCCCCAACAAGAAGAATATCATATTTCTTCTTGACAGCAGGAAGAGGAAATTCAAAACCTCCAATAGTAATTGTTGAAATTTTTCCAATAGAATTGATACTGTGGACTTGAGGTTGTTTCCTCGGAAAGTGTACCGTATGCTCATTACCATTAACATGAAAAGTGACATTGCCTTTGGTGCAATCAATAACAGCCCCTGCAGTATTCAAAAAGGGTCTTCCATGAATAATAGACATACTATCGTCCTCGGGAATATCAAGAATAACAAAGTCCGTTAAAATAGTACCGTTTGCAACCACAACAAGCACATCCTCACAAATACCGACAAGTATAGCAGTTGATTTGTTAGCCATTTGCAAAGATATTTCAGTAGGTGTCAACTTATTCAAATCAAGTCTACGATATAAAGAGAGAGGCATAACACTAACACCGGCTCCAAGATCACATAAAGCAGTTTTAACATAGTTTCTTTTAATGGAGCATGGTATAGTTGGTACTCCTGGATCTCCAAGTTTCTTTGGTATTCCACCCTTAAAAGTATAATTAGCAAGCATGGTGGAAATTTCAGCTTCCAGAATCTTTCTTTTATTAGTAACTATTTCCTTCATATATTTAGCATAAAGATTCATTTTAAGCATATCGGTCAAACGCATACGCAAAAAGATAGGTCTAATCATTTCAGCAAAGCGCTCAAAATCCTCATCATCCTTTTTCTTGGATGGTTTAGGCGGAAAAGGCATGGGTTTCTGAACCCATGGTTCTCTTTCTTTACCGTGCTTCCTAGCAACAAAGTCTCTCTTATCATAATGTTGATTATTTGATTGTGGGTTATCAAGATCAATAGCAGGTTCAATTTCTACATCATTATTATTGCTAGGTTGAGCATCAACAAGAACATCATCATTAACATTATCACTAGGTTCATGTTCATTACCAGATTGTGTTTCAGCATCAGAAATAGAAATATCATTAAGATTCTCAGGTGTCTCTACAACAGGTTCACTAGAAGCATGCAAAGTCCTATAATTTTTCTTTTTCTTCCTCTTAGAAGGACTGGGTGCATCAATATTCATTCTCTGAGAATCTTGCTCAATTCTCTTAGGATGGCCCTCAGGATACAAAGGTTCCTGAGTCACTTTACCTCCTCTAGTTGCAACTCTAACAACAAAGTCATTATTCTTACTATTTAATTCATTGAGCAAATCATTCTAAGCTTTAAGTACTTGTTCTACTTGAGTGGTAACCATAGAAGCATGTTTACTAATAAGTTTAAGTTCACCTTTAACATTGGTCATATAATTACTCAAGTGTTCAATCATATAAGCATTATGTTTCAATTGTCTACCAACATAAGCATTAAAATCTTCTTGCTTAACCATAAAGTTATCAAATTCATCCAAACATTGGCTAGCAAACTTAGCAGGAGGGGTTTTAGCTTTATCATATCTATAGAGAGAATTTACCTTTACTACCCGTGTCAGGTTATCGATACCGTGTGTTTCTTCAATAGGTGATGAATTAAGACCATGTATTTCTTCAATAGGAGGTAAATTCTTAACATATTCAGCTTGTATACCTTTTTCTTCCACAGATTTCTTTGCCTCTTGCATATCTTCAGGACTGAGAAATAGAATACCCCTTTTCTTCGGAGTTGGCTTAGGAGTTGGCTCAGGAAGTGTCCAATTATTTTCATTGGTCAACATATTATTCAATAGAATTTCAGCTTGATCAACTGTTGAGGGAGTCCTGGATTAGGGGGTGTCCGGATGGCCGGACTATACCTTCAGCCGGACTCCTGGACTATGAAGATACAAGATTGAAGACTTTGTCCCGTGTCCGGAAGGGACTTTCCTTGGCGTGGAAGGCAAGCTTGGCGATACGGATATATAGATCTCCTACCATTGTAACCGACTTTGTGTAACCCTAACCCTCTCCGGTGCCTATATAAACCGGATGGTTTAGTCCGTAGGACAAGATATAGAACAATAATCATACCATAGGCTAGCTTCTAGGGTTTAGCCTCTCCGATCTCGTGGTAGATCTACTCTTGTACTACCCATATCATCAATATTAATCAAGTAGGACATAGGGTTTTACCTCCATCAAGAGGGCCCGAACCTGGGTAAAACTTTGTGTCCCTTGCCTCCTGTTACCATCGGGCCTAGACGCACAGTTCGGGACCCCCTACCCGAGATCCGCCGGTTTTGACACCGACATTGGTGCTTTCATTGAGAGTTCCTCTGTGTCGTCGCCATCAGGAAGGATGCCTCACCCCGTCTTTAAAGACGGCACCGTTGCTAAGGGATCTTTGGCTGTCGGCCAAACCCTCCGGGTAGGTGGTTTTCTTATG
This sequence comes from Triticum dicoccoides, assembly GCF_002162155.2. Taxonomy (NCBI): domain Eukaryota; kingdom Viridiplantae; phylum Streptophyta; class Magnoliopsida; order Poales; family Poaceae; genus Triticum; species Triticum dicoccoides. Next base: position 523,653,990 of record NC_041384.1, on the reverse strand, counting down.
ACCGCCTGTTCGGCTTCTGCGCCGACGATGACCTCTCGAGCCATCGAAAACAATCTTCATGTCAGCTCGGAACTTGCCGAGCAGTTAGATCCAATGGAGCTCTCCTCCATAAATGAGCTCTTGGATCACATCGCCGCCCTGGGAGTCGCTACGGATTACGGCCAGATTGGGCCTAAACCCGATCTGAGAGAGATTAACTCTCCCCAAGTCACCCATCACGTTGCCGTGGTAGAGGGACAGTGCGGCGACCCTTCATCTATCTTAAGGACTAGCTACGTCCGGATTCCCGATCCCTCCAAGCCGAATACCCGTGGAGGGGAGGATATCACTCAAGACCTCAACTTAGAGTCGGGCGACGGGCTGGATTCATTGGACAACATCCAGGAATCCAAATTTTCGAGTTCGGAAATCCCTCGGCCTCTGAGCCTCAGATTGGGTGAGGCTTCGGATTTAATTGCACCCACCCACCCGAACATAAGCGATCTATTCCAAATCAGGCAAGAGCCCGAAGAAACAGTACATCATTACTGGGCCAGATTCCTCCTGGTTAGGAACATGATAAGGGACTGCCGCGAGGAAGACGCAATCTCAATCTTCTGCAATAATTGCACGGACAAGGGAATCCTCAACGCCATAAGTCGCCGTGATATCACACACTTCGCTGACTTGGCGTCCATTGTAAGAAAGTACTATGTGATGGAAAGTGCTTGGAAAACTGAAATAAAATTTTGGGACAATCCGGCCCTGAATACAAACCCAGTCCGAAATAAAAGGGTGCATCATCGCCAGACACCCGGGTCAAACACCAAAAAGCAAAAATCCTCTACAGGGCATGGAACCGTACTGGAAGGATGGCTTAATGGAACCTATAAAATTCACAGTACAGAGGACGCCACACCAACTCACAGCCTTAGAGCATGTTGGATACTCCGGCAGGTGGCCAAAATTGGTGAAGATCTCCTAATTCTGGAGGCCACAGAAAGCCACTCCAGAGACACCAATACGGTATTAACAGTCTTCGAGACTTTCGCATCAAATAATATGCAAAAAAGGACACTCCGCAGCCTTGCCGAAGTCTACCAAGTAGCAACAATAAACCCATGGAGCGACACGGCTATTACCTTTAACGCCAGTGATGAACCTCAATTCCGAACAGCTCGAGCACTAGCCACATTGGTCCTCAGTCCAATAGTGGACGGCTTTCGTCTTACCAAGGTACTCATGGACGGCGGCAGTGGATTGAACCTCATTTATGAGGAAACCCTTCAAAAAATGGAAATAGACTGGAACCGCATTGAGCGAAGCAGCACAACCTTTAGAGGAATAATCCCCAGTCGGGAAGCGCGCTGTACAGGAAAAATCACACTAGATGTGGTGTTCGGCACGCCGGATAATTACAGGTCCGAAGAGGTCACATTCCATGTGGCTCCGTTCAGCAGCGGTTATCACGCTTTGCTAGGGCGGGAAGCGTTTACAATCTTCCAAGCAATACCCCATTACGGGTACATGAAGCTCAAGATGCCCGGGCCTAACAGGATCATCACTCTCGCTAGTGATCCGGACATTGCACTCCGCGCCGAAAAGAAGACAGCCGCACTGGCCCTCGAGGCACTATCCGAAGCCCTAGAGGCTGAGGAACTGACTGCGCTGCGCTCCATGGTGAATAGGGACGATGTGGTACTCGACAAAACATCCAAGTCCACCTCCTTTAAACCGGCGGATGAAATAGTCAAATTCCAGGTCCATCCAACGGACCCCAATAAAACAGCTTCCATCGGGGCACAGTTAAACCCTGATGTAGACGCCGCACTGCAAGAGTTCCTACGAGAGAACTAGGACATTTTCGCCTGGCACCCTTCAGACATGCCAGGAATCCCACGCAGGCTGGCCGAGCACAGCTTAAATATCCTAAAAGGATTCAAACCTGTCAAACAAGCTCTTCGGTGTTTTTCCGAACCCAAGAGACATGCCATGGGAGAGGAGCTAGCAAAGCTATTGGAGGCCGGATTCATCAGAGATATAAAACATCCGGACTGGCTAGCAAACCTGGTGATGGTACCAAAGAAGGACAAATCCTGGCGCCTGTGTTGATTTTAAAGACCTTAACAAGGCTTGCCCAAAGGATCCCTTCCCCTTCCCTCGCATCGATCAAATTATCGACGCTACCGCAGGACACGATTTGTTGTGTTTCCTCGACGCATATTCTGGCTACCATCAAATCAAGATGGCAGAATCAGACCAAGCCGCAACGGCATTTATCACACCATACGGCCCATTCTGCTTCAACACAATGCTCTTTGGGCTCAAAAACGCCGGCGTAACATATCAGCGCATGATTCAGACATGTCTGGCAAACGAGATCGGCAAAGTAGTGGAGGCATATGTAGATGATGTGGTCGTCAAAACAAGACATGTCGAATCTCTAGTAGATGACTTGAGGCTCACATTTGATAACCTCTGAACATACGACATCAAGCTCAACCCGGAAAAATGCGTTTTTGGCGTCCGAGCCGGAAAAATCTTGGGCTTCATTGTATCCGGTAGAGGAATTGAAGAAAATCCAGCCAAGATCCGAGATCTGTCACAATTGGATATCCCAAAGGACCTCAAACAAATACAAAAGTTAACCGGATGCGTGGTGGCTCTAAGCCGCTTTATCTCCCGCTTGGGAGAAAAGGCCCTACCCCTTTACCGCCTCCTTCGGCGCACCGAACACTTCGAATGGATGGATGTAGCCACGGCCGGACTCGACGAAATAAAAGCCATATTGGCAACAAACCCAGTCCTGGCCGCGCCAAACATTGGCAAACCAATGCTATTGTACACTGCAGCAACACATCAGGTTGTAAGCGCAGTGCTCGTCGTCGAACGAGAAACGGACGGACACAAATTACCCCTTCAAAAGCCGGTCTATTATGCGTCCACTGTCCTCACTCCATGCAAATCATGGTACCCGCATTATCAAAAGATTGCGTACGCGGTATTCATGGCATCCCGGAAGCTATGACACTACTTTCTAGAGTGTTCAATAACAGTAGCCTTGGAAGTACCACTTAACGATATTATAAACAATCGTGACGCAACAGGACGGATTGCAAAATGGGACATTGAGCTCCTCCCGTTCGACATAACTTATAAGCCACGGTGAGCCATCAAGTCGCAAGTTTTGGCCGACTTCGTCGCAGAATGGACGGAGGTCGAACTCCCTAAAGAGTACGACACATATTCAAATTGGATCGTGCATTTCGATGGCTCCAAGATGTTGGCCGGACTAGGAGCTGGCGTCGTTTTGACATCCCCCACAGGGGACACAGTTCAATACGTACTCCAGATTATGTACAGAGACTCCAACAATGCAGCCGAATATGAGGCCCTTTTACATGGTCTTCGGATGGCAGTATCCATGGGCATTCAATGCCTAGAGGTGCACGGGGACTCGAGCCTCGCAATATCCCAAATAAATGGAGACTTCGATGCCAAGGATCCAAAAATGGCAGCTTACCGCAACACCGTCCTAAAAATGTCAGCTCGGTTTGAAGGCTTGAATTTCACCATATAGCCCGGGAAAATAATCAGGCGGCAGATGTCCTGGCACGCATCGGCGCAAAACGCGATGTAGTCCCCCCCCCCAACATCTTCTTGGAAAGGCTATTCAAGCCATCCGTAGTATGGGAAGGGGAGCCGAACAATAATAGCCCGGTCCCAACCGCACTGCCCCACACCGAACATTCTGACACAATCGGAGGCTCTGCCAATGAAATAACACCTTCAGGACACGTAATAATGGCCGTCATCGCCCCATGGACAGAACCATTCCTCGCCTACCTTACTAGGCAGGAACTCCCTGAGGACCAAAATGAGGCACGCTGCATAGTGCGGCGATCCAAAGCCTACAAAGTCCACGAGGGAGAACTTTATAAGAAAAGCACTACCGGAGTCCTTCAAAGGTGCATCTCCGAAGAGGAAGGGCGGAACCTCCTGGCTGAAATTCATGTCAGACTCGGCGGTCATCACGCTGTAGCTCGGTCCCTTGTAAGCAAGGCCTTCCGTACAGGCTTTTATTGGCCAACGGCCCGGGCAGACGCCCAGGACTTAGTCCAACGATGCGCCGGTTGCCAGCTCTTTGCAAACCAAAGCCATATGCCACCCACCGCCCTCCAAACTATCCCCATCACTTGGCCCTTCGCAGTCTGGGGGCTTGACATGGTTGGACCCCTTAAAGGCAGAACCCACAAGCAAAAATACTTACTGGTCATGGTGGATAAGTTCACCAAATGGATAGAAGCCAAGCCTGTTAAGACGGCCGAATCCGGACCGGTGATAGACTTTATATCCGGGGTTGTACACCGTTACGGCGTCCCCCACAGCATCATCACTGATAACGGCACGAACTTTACGGCCGACGAGGTAAAACTTTGGTGCAAAAACATGGGCATCAAGCTCGATTATGCTTCCGTCTATCACCCACAAACTAACGGCCAGGTCGAACATGCAAATGGTCTTATCATGAGCGGCATCAAACCCAGATTAGTGCGGTCCCTCAAGGAATCTAACACGCACTGGGTAGAGGAGCTCGACTCCGTACTTTGGGGGCTGCGGACCACGCCGAATCGCACCACCGGATACACACCATTCTTTATGGTGTACGGCGCAAAGGCAGTTTTGCCTTGCGACATAATTCATGACTCACCTCGAGTGCGCATGTACGAAGAAAGAGAAGCCGAGCTCGATCGGCAGGACAGTTTGGACGCATTGGAGGAGGAGCGTGACGTGGCAAAAGCCCATTCCGCATTCTATCAAAAGCAGGCTCGAAGATACCAAAGCAGAGAAGTACGGGCCAAAAATTACAACGTTGGCGAATTAGTTCTACGCCTGCCGGACAGAAAAAGGACAAACTCAAGCCCAAGTGGGAAGGTCCCTTCATAATTGACCAAGTCCTGACTGGTGGAGCGTACCGCCTGCGAGATGCATCGGATAACCGACTCGAGCCAAACCCATGGAACACAGCCCGTCTCCGAAGATTCTATGCCTAGCGCCGGACTCTGTGTTCGTCTCCTTCCTCTGTCCATTTTTTATATACTGTCTGTCTTACATTTCTCTCCTTCTCCCCTTCCTTTCTCTTATAGCCTTTAAAGGCTCATCAAATGACGTGCTTTTCGCACTCATTAAACCCGGGGGCTTCTTTTAACAGAAGCTTATTTATATGGGCTTCATGCCCAACACATGTGTTACACTTCCGCATGTACCTTTTATTTCACCATTATATGCATCGATATGACTTAAGATTTGGCCAAGCTGGGTTGCCTGGCTCCTATGCTTACCCCTACGTTCCCGATTATTCGGCTAGGCGGTAAAGGGAGCACCTCTGCGATTATTACTGCTGGATCAGCTGAATGTGTACCTCACACTGGGTGAAGCCGAAAGCTAGCGTTCTTAAGGGAATATTCGATCGGTGACCTAAAATATGATCTTTTCACTTATTTATTTATGCGCCCCCAGATGCTTTTTCCTACGTCTGTTTCGCAGAATGGGCATGCACTTTAGGGCATGCCTCCCAGGGAAAGGAACCCCTAACGGAACTATTCTCCCTGGAAGATGTTTCTTACTAACCATGTAATATAACATAACTAGTCGGGCACTTGTCTGTTCACGCACTAATGACCCCTACGCCTGGTCTCCATGCATTCCCCGGTTCTTATATAACCTAATGGGAATTCGGACACACTCCGGACCGTCAGGTCCCGAGGCTGAAGCGAAAAGGTCGGCCATGACAAACGATCTACAATCTGGCTAGAAGGCATTATAAATGTCAATTAAATTACATAGTCATTCTGACTGATTGTATTCCTCTTCAATACCATCTAACAGGCTATCTAATTTACAGTCCTGCTGGGAATACTTTGCGGCCAATTCTACTTGGCCGTATACTAAGCTTACAGGGATCTCCTTCCCATTGGGCCCCACAGGACCGACCTCGGCCATGTGGTTGGGGTCAGCCTTTGTGTACCGCGTCTTCACCATGGCCCAGGCCTCCCTAGCACCTTGACGCCAGGCCGATATCTTCCACAATCGGAAGCGCCGCCGTGCTCCCTTTAGCTTCTCCGCAAGCTCTCCAAGACCTTCGGGCATGGAGATGGATGGCCACAGGGCCTGGGCGACGCCTTGCAGCGTCTGCTGAACTCGCTCAAGCAGTTGCGAGAGCTCGGGAAGAAGGTCACCCATAGAACCGGGCATCTCCTCTGCAGGACGACCTGTTAGCACACCTACAGACATTACTCTGTTAGTCGACTTCCCCGCCGAACTTTATTTCAAAGGTTCGTTCAAGCACTTACTAAATATGCCGCGCCGAAGCCGCTGATTCTCCTTAACGGAGTCTGACAGCTGGGCACGAACATCTTTCAGTTTGACGCCCAGCTTGGTGTTGGCATCTTGGAGATCGTTCTTCTCCCGCCTCACCTTTGTTAGCACCTTCTCACCAGCCTTCAGCTGGCGTAAGAGGTGTTGCCTTTCCAGATTCAATCCGGCGCCATCTGCAATTTCATTTGTTAGATTCGCATCCATGCCGTGCTTCGCAAAATACTTATCTTTCAAAGTGTATATTACCAGAGGGGGTCTCCTTGGGCTCCCCTGTCGCGGCTAGTGCGGCCTCAAGTTGGGCTTTGCACTTTTTCAGCTCCTGGGATAGTAGGGAATTCTTTTCTGTAAGAACCTGCATAACAAGTGATCCTTAAATCAGTTATTCTAACTGTTTCAAGTCTCGGGGGCTACTGGTATATATATGTAATTACCAAAAATTTCTTACCCATATGTCTTTTACATATTGCTCCATGGCTCTGGCTAGACCATTTTGAGCGGCACGGAGGTACGCATCTCCCGAATTGAAGGCATCTGATGCCTCTTGGGAGAAACAAGCGTCGTGAAGAATTGTCCGGCGATGCCTGTGGTTCATGGCACTCTCCACCTCAGAATGGGTGGCAGACAACATGTCCACATCCTCCGTCGGTGGAGCGTCCGGTGCGCGCCTTGTGTTCGCCTCCGCCTCCGGACCGGGCTTTGGAGCCTGACTGGTGGAGGCGCGATTGGCAGCCTCTCCGGATATAGTCCGGCGATGTCTCTTTGTCCTGAAGAGAGCACGAGTGTTAATATGCCTTGTAGGTATAACACCTGGGATAAGGGGGCGCGCCATACCTTCGCGCTGACGCCTCGGTCTGGACTGCACCTCTTTTCTGCCCACGGGGCCCTGCGGCCCCTCGTTGGCTTGTCGCCGCAGTTTCGGCCTCCCGTATCAAAAACCTCCCCTGCAAAGCTCGGTTGTAATCAGGAAACTGAAAGCACGAGAGGGCGGACCCCTATTCGGGGTACTGGGACTTTGATCTCAGTTACCTGGGAGGCCGGGATTAGCCCTGGGTAATCGGCCGTAATGGCCACCAAGGCATTGTCCTTGCTCAATTGATGGAACACTCCATCAATTAGCTCCATAGATAAGTCCGGGTCCTCTTGAGAGGACGGGTCGAGGGACCGTCCTGGGTCCTCGGGTTGTGGAGGAGGGCTGTTTACTTCCTTAACAGCCTGGCGCAGTTCCTGCATTGAAGTCGTTAGACTGAATATTTAACAGTGGGAATATAAAGCGGATGGGCGAGTAAATGTGACCACTTACCTAGCTCGAGGGATTGTACATAGAAAATCCACCCTGTGGGTCGACGCGGAGAAATTCCTCCTCTTCTCCCTTGTACAAAGTGGACAAGGTCTTTGTTAGAGCCGCAGCCGAATCCGGCCCCTTACGGCCATAGCGGGTGGCGTCGTCCTCCCCGTTGAAGTCCCACATGGGGTGGCCTCTATACTGTAGCGGCTGCACCACTCGCATGATGCATGCGGCCATGACCCCGATCATGGTCAGTCCGGAATGAGCTAACAGTCTTATCCGGCCTATCAAGTAACGAACGTCCTTGTCACTTTCCCTCTGAGGGCTCCGTGGACGCCAACTTAGGCGCTTCTTTAGTGGAGCACTGTCGAACTTAGGGAGGCCAATCCGGACAGCATCTGGCAGCGGGACGTCCTCTATGTAAAACCATTCCGAAGGCCAGTCCTCGGACGCCTTCTTCGGGGTTCCGGATAGATATCCAGTCCCGGCGATGCGCCACACTTCAGCTCCGCCCACTTGATATATTGATCCCTTTGAGAACGGGGCACAAGGCAGAATAGCTCTTTCCACAGCCCGAAATGAGCCTCAACACCCAAGAACAGCTCGCAGAGGTCTACGAAGCCCGCGATATGCAATATGGAGGCAGGCGTAAGATTGTGTAGCTGGAGGCCATAGAACTCCAGGAGCCCCCGGAGAAATGGATGGATTGGAAATCCGAGCCCTCTTATTAAATAAGGGACAAGGCATACCCGCTCTCCTTTGGAGGGATTAGGGGCACTCTCCGCTTGCTCTCCGCCATTATAGATGGCAAGACCGGCTCGAACCGGGACCATATAGGCCGGGGGGAGAAATCCCTTGGTCTGGAGCGTCACTAGCTCGCTATGCGGGATAGAGCATCTCTCCCAATATCCAAGCTGAGGGCTGGAAGGGCGAAAGGAGGAGTTGCGACGGCTGGCCATGGTGGAATGGACCTTTGTCGGATGCGCTCTGATGAACACTCGCGATGGGGAGAAGGTGTGGTTTGGATCTAAATCCTCGTCCCCTTAAATGGGCGGCTCATTTACGCGGCTAGGGGTGTGGATGTAAAAACACTCAAACTTTTCATATTCGTTTGACACGTGGGAGACGACCATTATTGGGCGTAGAAGCCAAGGAGCGCAACATTCACAAGAAACCGGACTTTACTCAACACGTACACGGAATTTGGGGGAGAACCCGCCCTGCAATGCCGAAGACAATCTGCGCGCAGGACTCATCGTCATTGAAGCCTGGTTCGGGGGCTACTGAGGGAGTCCTGGATTAGGGGGTGTCCGGATGGCCGGACTATACCTTCAGCCGGAATCCTGGACTATGAAGATACAAGATTGAAGACTTCGTCCCGTGTCTGGAAGGGACTTTCCTTGGCGTGGAAGGCAAGCTTGGCGATACAGATATATAGATCTCCTACCATTGTAACCGACTTTGTGTAACCCTAACCCTCTCCGGTGCCTATATAAACCGGATGGTTTTAGTCTGTAGGACAAGATATAGAACAATAACCATACCATAGGCTAGCTTCTAGGGTTTAGCCTCTCCGATCTCGTGGTAGATCTACTCTTGTACTACCCATATCATCAATATTAATCAAGCAGGACGTAGGGTTTTACCTCCATCAAAAGGGCCCGAACCTGGGTAAAACTTTGTGTCCCTTGCCTCCTGTTACCATCCGGCCTAGACGCACAGTTCGGGACCCCCTACCCGAGATCCGCTGGTTTTGACACCGACAACTGTTCTTTCCCTGAAAACACAACCAGCACAACTATCTAGGTAATCTCTGGAAGCATCGGTTAGTCCATTATAAAAGATATCAAGTATTTCATTTTTCTTGAGAGGATGATCAGGAAAAGCATTAAGTAATTGGAGAAGCCTCCCCCAAGCTTGTTGGAGACTCTCTTCTTCAATTTGCACAAAATTATATATTTCCCTTAAAGTAGCTTGTTTCTTATGAGCGGGGAAATATTTAGCAGAGAAGTAGTAAATCATATCCTCGGGACTACGCACACAACCAGGATCAAGAGAATTAAACCATATCTTAGCATCACCCTTTAATGAGAACGGAAATAATTTAAGGATATAATAGTAGCGAGTTTTCTCATCATTAGTAAACAGGGTAGCTATATCATTTAATTTAGTAAGATGTGCCACAACAGTTTCAGATTCATAGCCATAAAAAGGATCAGATTCAACCAAAGTAATTAACTCAAGATCAATAGAGAAATCATAATCCTTATCAGTAATAAAGATAGGTGAAGTAACATAAGTAGGATCATATTTCATTCTAGTATTCAGAGATTTTTCTTTTAGATTAGCTAATAGTTTCCTAAGATCACTTCTATCATTGCAAGCTAAGAAGTCTCTAGCAGTTTCTTCATCCATAACATAACCCTCAGGAACAACGGGCAATTCATATCTAGGGGGAGAATCTTCATCATCACTTTCATCAATATTATCAGTTTCAACAATTTCATTCTCTCTAGGCCTAGCAAGTTGTTCATGAAGAAATTCACCAAGTGACACAGTATTATCAAGCATAGAAGTAGTTTCATCATAAGTATCATGCAAAAGCAGAAGTGGCATCATCAATAACATGCGACATATCAGAATTAATAGCAGAAGCAGGTTTAGGTGTCGCAAGCTTACTCAAAACAGAAGGTTAATCAAGTGCAGAGCTAGATGGTAGTTCCTTACATCCCCTCATAGTTAAGGGAAAAATCTTGGTTCTTTGATCTTTCAAGTTATTCATAATGATAAGCAGATATAAATCCCAAGTGACTCAAAGAATAGAGCTATGCTCCCCAGCAATGGCGCCAGAAAATGTTCTTGATAACCCACAAGTATAGGGGATCGCAACAGTTTTCGAGGGTAGAGTATTCAACCCAAATTTATTGATTCGAGCAAGGGGAGTGAAAGAATATCCTCAAGTATTAGCAGCTGAGTTGTCAATTCAACCACACCTGGAAACTTAATATCTGTAGCAAGGTATTTAGTAGCAAAATAATATGATAGTAGTGGTAATGATAGCAAAAGTAACGGTAGCAAAAGTAATATTTTTGGGTTTCATAGTGGTTGTAACAGTAGCAGCGGAAAAGTAAATAGCGAAGAACAATATAGGAAAATCTCGTAGGCAATGGATCGGTGATGGAGAATTATGCCGGATGCGATCGATCATGTAACAGTCATAACATAGGGTGACACAGAACTAGCTCCAGTTCATCAATGTAATGTAGGCATGTATTCCAAATATAGTCATACGTGCTTATGGAAAAGAACTTGCATGCCATCTTTTGTCCTACCCTCCCGTGGCAGCAGGGTCCTAATGGAAACTAAGGGATATTAAGGCCTCCTTTTAATAGACTACCGGACCAAAGCATTAACACATAGTGAATACATGAACTCCTCAAACTACGGTCATCACCAGTAAGTATCCCGATTATTGTCACTTCGGGGTTAACGTATCATAACACGTAATAGGTGACTACAGACTTGCAAGATAGGATCAAGAACTCTGATATATTGATGAAAACATAATAGGTTCATATCTGAAATCATGGCACTCGGTCCCTAGTGACAAGCATTAAGCATAGCAAAGTCATAGCAACATCAATTTCAGAACATAGTGGATACTATGGATCAAACCCTAACAAAACTAACTCGATTACATGATAAATCTCATCCAACCCATCACCGTCCAGCAAGCCTACAATGGAATTACTCACGCACAGCGATGAGCATCATGAAATTGGTGATGGAGGAAGGTTGATGATGATGATGGCGACGGGTTCCCCTCTCCGGAGCCCCGAACGGACTCCAGATCAGCCCTCCCGAGAGAGTTTAGGGCCTGGCGCCGGCTCCGTATTGTAAAACGCGATGAGTCCGTCTCTTTGATTTTTTTTCTCCCCGAAAGTGAATATATGGAGTCAAGGTGGATGTCGATGGAGCATCAGGGGGCCCACGAGGCAGGGGGCGCCAAGGGGGGTAGGGCGCGCCCCCACCCTCATGGACAGGGTGTGGGCCCCCTGACGTGGATCATTCTTCCAGTATTTTTTATATTTTCCAAAAATAATCTTTGTTGATTTTCAGGTCATTCCGAGAACTTTTATTTCTGCACAAAAATAACACCATGGCAATTCTGCTGAAAGAAACATCAGTCCGGGTTAGTTCCATTCAAATCATCCAAGTTAGAGTCCAAAACAAGGGCAAAAGTGTTTGGAAAAGTAGATACGACAGAGATGTGTCAACCACCACGTCGTCGTGCTAATGAAACTCACCCTCGACACTTTGCTGGATCAATAGTTCGAGGGACGTCATGGAGCTGAACGTGTGCGAAACTCAGAGGTGTCGTATGTTTGGTGATTGATCAGTAGGAACGAGAAGAAGTTCGACTACATCAACCGCGTTGACAAACGCTTCTGCTTTCAGTCTATGAGGGTATGTGGACACACTCTCCCCCTCTTGTTGCTATGCATATCCTAGATAGATCTTGCGTGAGCGTAGGATTTTTTTTGAAATTGCATGCTACGTTTCTCAACAACTTCTCCGTCATATCTATAATTTTTTATTGTTCCATGCCAATATTATACAACTTTTATATACTTTTGGCAACATTTTATATTATTTTTTGGGACTAACATATTGATCCAGTGCCCAGTGCCAGTTCATGTTTTTGTATCGTAGAATATCCATATCAAAAGAAGTCCAAATGCGATAAAAATTTACGAAGAATTATTTTGGAATATATGTGATATTTGGGAGGTGGAATCAACATGAACGAAGGCCCAGGGCCTCCACTACCCACCAGGGCGTGCCGGGATCCCCCTGGCACGCGGTAGTGCCTAGTGGGCACCCCATAAGTCGGTTGGGGCTCTTCTTCGGCCGCAAGGAAGCTTATATCCGGTGGAAAAATGTTAAAATTTCAGCGCAATCTAAGTTAAGGATCTCCAGATATTTAAGAAATGGTGAAAGGCTAGAAAATAATAACGTGAAATAAAAGAGAACAGGGAGAGGGAGAGAGAGAGACAGAGATCCAATCTAGGAGGAGCGGGAGCCCCTCCGCCGCCAGGGAGGCCATGGACCAGAGGGGAAACTCTCCTCCCATCTAGGGGGGGCTAGGAAGAAGAAGAAGGAGGGGCACTCTCCCCCTCTCTCCCGGTGGTGCCGTAGTGTTGCTGGGTAAGGATTGTGACGATGAACTATATCAACAATCTTGCTACTGCCAACACCAACTCCCCCCCTCTATGCAGCAGTGTAACACCTCTTCTCCCCGTTGTAATCTTTACTTAAACATGGTGCTTGCTACTTCTTGAGCTTGCGTTGATTTTTCCCTTGAAGAGGAAAGGATGATGCAGCAAAGTAGAGATAAGTATTTCCATCAGTTAAGAACCAAGGTTTCAATCCAGTAGGAGGCACAAACAAGTCTCCAATCTATGCACCTGCACAAACTAACAAACACCTGCACTCAACGCTAAAAAGGGGTTTTCAATCCCTTCACGCTCTTGAACAAGAATGAGATCTAATAGAGATAGGTATAAAAGATAAATAAATGACAAAATAAAATAAATCTAAATAAATTGCAGTGAGATATTTTTGGGTTTTTTGGTTTATAGGTCTGAAAATATATGGTGGAAAATAGACCCGGGGGCATAGGTTTCACTAGAGACTTCTCTCTTGAAAGAAAACATACGGTGGGTAAACAAATTATTATCATGCAATTGATAGAAAAGTGCAAAGTTATGACGATATCCAAGGCAAATGATCATGAATATAGGCATCACGTCCGTGTCAAGTAGACTGACTCCTGCCTGCATCTACTACTATTACTCCACACATTGACCGCTATCTAGCATGCATCTAGAGTATTAAGTTCATAAGAACAGAATAACGCCTTAAGTAAGATGACATGATGTAGAGGGATAAACTCAAGAAATATGATAAAAACCCCATCTTTGCAACAATACAATACATGCCTCGCTACCCCTACTGTAAAACTCAAAAACAAGGAAAAAACAGAAACTGACACTGGGCTCTATGTTAATAAGTTAGTCCCAAAAATAATATAAAATAACATATTAATGCATATAAAAAATCTAAAACAGATAATATAATACTCATTGATCTTCACTTATATCTTTCGGAGTAGTTTGTCATTTGCTCTAGTGCTTCACTTATATCTTTTTAGAGCACGGCGGTGATTTTATTTTGAAGAAATTGTTGAACTCTCATGCTTCACTTATATTATTTTGAGAGTCTTAAACATCATGGTAATTTTCTTAGGTTATGAATTTAGTCCTAATATGATGGGCATCCAAGAGGGATATAATAAAAACTTCGATATAAAGTGCATTGAATACTATGAGAAGTTTGATTCCTTATGATTGTTTTGAGATATGAGGATGGTAATATTAGAGTCATGCTAGTGAGTAGTTGTGAATTTGAGAGATACTTGTGTTAAAGTTTGTGATTCCCGTAGCATGCACGTATGGTGAACCGTTATGTGATGAAGTCGGAGCATGATTTATTTTTTGATTGTCTTCCTTATGAGTGGCGGTCGGGGATGAGTGAAGGTCTTTTCCTACCAATATATCGCCCTAGGAGCATGTGCATAGTACTTCATTTCGATAACTAATAGATTTTTGTAATAAGTATGTGAGTTCTTTATGACTAATGTTGAGTCCATGGATTATACGCACTCTCACCCTTCCACCATTGCTAGCCTCTCTAATACCGTGCACCTTTCGCCGGTATCATACCTTCCTCAAAATAGCCACCATACCTACCTATTATGGCATTTCCATAGCCATTCTGAGATATATTTCCATGCAACTTTCCACCATTCTGTTTATTATGACACGCTTCATCATTGTCATATTGCTTTGCTTGATCATGTAGTTGACATCGTATTTGTGGCAAAGCCACTATTCATAATTCTTTCATACATGTCACTCATGAGTCATTCATATTTTGTTCTAAGTATCGAGTTGTAATTCTTGGGTTGTAAGTAAATAAAAGTGTGATGGTCATTATTATTAGAGCATTGTCCCATGTGAAGAAAGGATGATGGAGACTATGATTCCCCCACAAGTCCGGATGAGACTCTGAACGAAAAATTAAAAAAAGAGAAAAAAGAGGCCATAAAAAAGAGAAGGCCCAAAAAAGAAAAAAAATGAGAGAAAAAGAGAGAAGGGGCAATGCTACTATCCTTTTACCACACTTGTGCTTCAAAGTAGCACCATGATCTTCATGATAGAGAGTCTCCTATGTTGTCACTTTCATATACTAGTGGGAATCTTTCATTATAGAACTTGGCTTGTATATTCCAATGATGGGCTTCCTCAAAATGCCCTAGGTCTTCGTGAGCAAGCGAGTTGGATGCACAAACACTTAGTTTATTTTTTGAGCTTTCATACACTTATTGCTCTAGTGCATCTATTGCATGGCAACCCCTACTCACTCACATTGATATCTATTGATGGGCAACTTCATAGCCCGTTGATACGCCTAGTTGATGTGAGACTATCTTCTTCCTCTTTTTGTCTTCTCCACAACCACCATTCTATTCCATCTATAGTGCTATGTCCATGGCTCACACTCATGTATTCCGTGAAGATTGAAAAAGTTTGAGAACATCAAAAGTATGAAACAATTACTTGGCTTATCATCGGGGTTGTGCATGATTTAAATATTTTGTGTGATGAAGAGAGCATAGCCAGACTATATGATTTTGTAGGGATTACTTTCTTTGGCCAAGTTATTTTGAGAAGACATAATTTCTTATTTAGTATGCTTGAAGTATTATTATTTTTATGTCAATATTAAACTTTTATCTTGAACCTTTCGGATCTGAACATTCATACCACAATAAAGAGAATCACTTTGAAAATTATGTTAGGAAGCATTCCACATCAAAAATACTATTTTTATCATTTACCTACTCGAGGACGAGCAGGAATTAAGCTTGGGGATGCTTGATACGTCTCCAACATATCTATAATTTTTTATTGTTCCATGCTATTATATTATCTGTTTTGGATATTCAATGGGCTTTATTATGCACTTTTATATTATTTTTGGGACTAACCTATTAACCTAGAGCCCAGTGCCAGTTTCTGTTTTTTCCTTGTTTTTGAGTTTTACAGAAAAGGAATAACAAGCGGAGTCCAATTGACGTGCCAATTTTTGTGGATTTTTGATGGACCAAAAGAAGCCCCCAGAGTAAAAGAGTTGGGCCAGAAGAGTCCCGAGCCATCCACGAGGGTGGGGGCGCGCCCTACACCCCTGGGCGTGGGCCCCTATCTCGTGGACGACTCGGAGGCCCCCTTGACGTGAGACCTACGCCTATAAATACAGAAACCTCCAGAAAATAACCTAGATCGGGAGTTCCGCCGCCGCAAGCCTTTGTAGCCACTGAAAACCAATATAGACCCGTTCCGGCACCCTGCCGAAGGGGGGAATCCCTCTCCGGTGGCCATCTTCATCATCCCGTTGCTCTCCATGACGAGGAGGCAGTAGTTCACCCTCGGGGCTGAGGGTATGTACTAGTAGCTATGTGTTTGATCTCTCTCTCTCTCTCTCTTATGTTCTTGATTCAGCACGATCTTGATGTATCGCGAGCTTTGCTATTATAGTTGGATCTTATGATGTTTCTCCCCCTCTACTCTATTGTAAAGGATTGAGTTTTCCCTTCGAAGTTATCTTATCGGATTGAGTCTTTAAGGATTTGAGATCACTTGATGCATGTCTTGCATGTGCTTATCTGTGGTGACAATGGGATATCATGTGATCAACTTGATGTATGTTTTGGTGATCAACTTGCGATTTCCGTCACCTTGTGAACTTATGCATAGGGGTTGGCACACGTTTTCGTCTTAACTCTCCGGTAGAAACTTTGGGGCATTCTTTGAAGTTCTTTGTGTTGGTTGAATAGATGAATCTGAGATTGTGTGATGCAGATCTTAATAATCATACCCACAGATACTTGAGGTGACATTGGAGTATCTAGGTGACATTAGGGTTTTGGTTGATTTGTGTCTTAAGGTGTTATTCTAGTACGAACTCTATGATAGATCGAACGGAAAGAATAGCTTTGTGTTATTTTACTACGAACTCTTGAATAGATCGATCAGAAAGGATAACTTTGAGGTGGTTTCGTACACTACCATAATCTCTTTGTTTGTTCTCCGCTATTAGTGACTTTGGAGTGACTCTTTGTTGCATGTTGAGGGATAGTTATATGATCCAATTATGTTATTATTGTTGAGAGAACTTGCACTAGTGAAAGTATGAACCCTAGGCCTTGTTTCCACACATTGCAATACCGTTTTCGCTCACTTTTATCATTAGTTACCTTGCTGTTTTTATATTTTCGGATTACAAAATTCTTTATATACCATCCATATTGCACTTGTATCACCATCTCTTCGCCGAACTAGTGCACCTATACAATTTACCATTGTATTGTGTGTGTTGGGGACATAAGAGACTCTTTATTATTTGGTTGCAGGGTTGCTTGAGAGAGACCATCTTCATTCTACCCCTCCCAGGGATTGATAAACCTTAGGTCATCAACTTGAGGGAAACTTCCTACTGTCCTACAAACCCTGCACTTGGAGGCCCAACAACGTCTACAAGAAGAAGGTTGTGTAGTAGACATCACTGATGCTGAATAAAAACTTATATAGTTGACACAATCATATAGAACATCATAGCACACTGAACTTGCATACAAAAATTTCACGTAGGCGGCACAATCAGGATGGAAGCAGTGGATCGCTACGGGTAGGGCTATGTTGAAACCAACGAACTCGTACATAATGGTTCATCATCTTTATCAATGATGGGGTAATATCTTGAATGTTGTGCAAAGAAAACAGATAGACAACACAATAAGTTCTGCTAGCACATTAAATTGACGTATAGCCCTTTCGAAAAAAATTCAGGTACAAAATTAGAACAGGTCGCAATCAAATGTACTGGCACATCAGCTCTTCACACCCATAGCTCGGATTTAACTAGTATCTGACAATATTCAGTTGTTACCTCAAATTAGAGCACATCCAGGCAGCCGGCCCTGCTTCTTCTCCCACATAAGCAGTGGCCTCCACCGCGCGATGGAGTAGGCCCTGTGCCATCCATCATTCTGAGCAACACGGGGAAAGTCTGACGTTGACTCCTATAATGGACGTCGTCGACGGACCCTGGCACCAGCGGCGGCGGCATGATTTCGATTGATGGATTGACCACTTCTTCGACATGGACGAACACTCGACACAGGTACATCCCTAATGTGGTCCGCGGCAGCCTTGGAAGCGACGAATAGTATAACCCTGGTTCCTGCACCGATATATCAACACCAATCACCTTCGGTATGGTGGACGACTTCTTCATCCATGCCATAACCATCAGAGCCCAGCTGTCTGGAGGAACAAACATACTTACGAGCTCACCTGTAAGGTCATTGATAAACTCATTCATGGACTCGCTGTTCCAAGCACGTCGAGGCATGCCGTGGAAGGTAAGCTTTGTGAAAAACTCAAGCTCAGAGGGCACCGAGCCCCATCCTGGGTGCCACGATCAAAGCTCACCAGCATGGCATCGCAGAACAAATGCCAGGAAGATTCAAACACACGACTGCAGTCGAAAGTTGTCCGGTACCTGATGAAGAAATCAATCGGTGGCGAACAGACTTTGACGAGCAAGTCACTTATTTGGATGCCGTGCACAATGCCTAGAGCTTTGATAAGGTCGGCCGCCGAGACGGGAGATCGGTCCCCATTGATGGTTACCCTTAGCATTTTGCCGGCAAACTAGTCGTCAAGCGCCGCCAGGCCACTGTTGAGCGACAACACGCAGCGGCCGAAGGCAGGGCGGACCTCAGGATCTCCGACTCGGAGATCCACGTTGATTGGTGACATGATAGTGCGCTTGAGTACAGGGAGTATAGGAGGGGGATTTGGGGGAACTGGAGTACGAATCGAGATTCCATAGGTGGGGGAGGGGTGGGAGATTGGGGATGAAAAAGTAGCATGAATTTCGAAAACGCGCCAATATACACTCGGCGCGCAAGCGCACGAAAACACTGGTGGCGCCTACATGTCGGCCTAAGAGTCCTTATTCTTTCTTTTTTGGAGAGCCCGGCTGAGGGAGTCCTGGATAGGGGGTCTCCAGACAGCCGGATTATATCCTTTGACCGGACTGTTGGACTATGAAGATACAAGATTGAAGACTTCGTCTCGTGTCCGGATGGGACTCTACTTGGCGTGGAAGGCAAGCTAGGCAATACGGATATGGATATCTCCTCCTTTGTAACCGACCTTGTGTAACCCTAACCCTCTCCGGTGTCTATATAAAGCGGAGGGTTTTAGTCCGTAGGACAACATACAATCATACCATAGGCTAGCTTCTAGGGTTTAGCCTCTCTGATCTCGTGGTAGATCTACTCTTGTACTACCCATATCATCAATATTAATCAAGCAGGATGTAGGGTTTTACCTCCATCAAGAGGGCCCGAACCTGGGTAAAACATTGTGTCCCCTGCCTCCTGTTACCATCCGCCTTAGATGCACAGTTTGGGACCCCCTACCCGAGATCCGCCAGTTTTGACACCGACATTGGTGCTTTCATTGAGAGTTCCTCTGTGTCGTCGCCATTAGGCTTGATGGATCCTACTATCATCGATGGTGATGCAGTCCAGGGTGAGACTTTTCTCCCTGGACAGATCTTCGTATTCGGCGGCTTTGCACTGCGGGCCAATTCACTTGGCCATCTGGAGCAAATTGAAAGTTACGCCCCTGGCCACCAGGTCAAGATTGGAAGCTTAAACTACACGGCCGATATCCGTGGAGACTTGATCTTCGACGGTTTCGAGCCTCTGCCTTGTGCGTCACGCAGTCACGATGAGTGCGGTTTAGTGCTACCATCGGATAGTGTTCAAGCGATCGCACAGGCAGCCGCTCCGACCCTCAATTCGGAGCCAGGTGCGCCTTCCGCGGAAGGGTGGATGGACCCCGCCACGAAGGCCTTACCCCCAGCGGCGATCGAGCCAAACATCGACCTTACCTTGCACGAGAGCTGTGCTGTTAAACTGCCGGATCCTTCTCCGGCCACGGACTCTGAACCGCCTGTGCCCGTTCCTATCAAATCCGATTGGGCGCCGATCATGGAGTTTACCTCCGCGGATAATTTTTAGCACTCGCCCTTTGGCGACATACTAAACTCATTAAGGTCTCTCTCCTTGTTAGGAGGATCCTGGACGAACTATGTCTGGCAGGACTGGGATGCGGACGACGAAGAAATTCGAGGCCCACCCACCACCCACTTAGTAGCCACTATCGATGACTTAACCAACATGCTCGACTTCGACTCCGAAGACATCGACGGTATGGACGACAATGCGGGAGGCGAAGAGGAACCACCGCCCACAGGGCACTGGACAGCCACCTCATCATACGATATATACATGGTGGATACACCCAAAGAAGGCAATGGCGACGAGATAGCGGAGGATGACCCCTCCAAGAAGCAACCCAAGTCCCGACGTTAGTGGCGCCGCTCTAAGTCCCGCCAAAGAACAAGTGGTGATACCGGCACAGGAGATAATAATACTCCGGATAGTGCTGAAGACAACCACAATCCCCTCCAGCAAGATCTAGAGCAGGAGGATGGAGGAGCCAGCCCTCCTGAGAGAGCGGCAGATGGAGAAGAGGAGGATGATAATTACATGCCCCCTCCAAAGACGAGGCAAGCCTCGGCGACGAAGAATTCGCTGTGCCATAGGATCCCGTTGAACAAGAGTGCTTCAAACTCCGGCTTATAGCCACGGCAAATAGCCTTAAGAAAAAGCAGTAGCAGCTTCAAGCTGATCAGGATCTGCTAGCTGACAGATGGACTGAAGTCCTCGCGGCCGAGGAATATAAACTTGAGCGCCCCTCCAAGAGTTACCGAAAGTGCAGGTTGCTACCTCGACTGGAGGAAGAAGCGTATGATACGGCTGATCAGCCTCCTCGTGGCCGTGATAGAGAGGCATTCCAGCCAAAAACTCAGCCTCCACCCCGACGCCATTCAAATAAAAAGGCATGGGGAGATACGCCAGACCTGCGAGACATATTGGAGGACAAAGCAAAGCATGCAAGATCGATCTACGGATCACGAGGGAGCGCCACTCTGCGAGACGATAAACGTCATGACGGATACAGTAAAAGCAAATCCGGCCGGGCCGAACACACCGGGCAAGACCCATTCAAGCTGCGTCGTGATATAGCCCAATACAGAGGCACCTCACAGCCCTTATGCTTCACAGACGAAGTAATGGATCATCAAATCCCAGAAGGTTTCAAGCCTATAAATATTGAATCATACGACGACACAACAGATCCCGCACTATGGATCGAGGATTTCCTCCTCCACATCCACATTGCCTGCGGTGACGACTTACACGCCATCAAATACCTCCCACTAATGCTCAAGGGACCAGTGCGACATTGGCTTAATAGCTTGCTAGCTGAGTCCATCAGCTGTTGGGAAGATCTGGAAGCTGCATTCCTCGACAACTTTCAAGGCACTTATGTGCGGCCACCAGATGCCGATGACTTGAGCCACATAATTCGGCAGCCAGAACAATCGGCCAGGCAATTCTGGACTCGGTTCCTAACAAAGAAAAATCAAATTGTCAATTGTCCGGATACAGAGGCCCTAGCGGCTTTCAAACACAACATCCGAGACGAATGGCTAGCCCGGCACCTTGGTCAGGAAAAGCAAAAATCTATGGCAGCCCTCACGACACTGAAGACCTGCTTTTGTGCGGGAGAAGACAGCTGGCTGGCTCGTAGTAATAACATATCAAAGAACCATGGTACTTCGGATACCAAGGACGGCAATAGCAGGTCACGTCGCAACAAACATAAGCGCCGCATTAACAGCGATAATAACGAGGATACGACAGTCAATGCCGAATTCAAAGGCTCTAAACCCGGTCAGCGGAAAAAGCCATTCAAACAAAGTACGCTGGGACCGTCTAGCTTGGACCGTATAATCGATCGCTCGTGTCAAATACACGGCACCCCGGAAAAGCCAGCCAATCGCACTAACAGGGATTGTTGAGTGTTCAAGCAGGTCGGCAAGTTAATTGCCGAAAACAAGGACAAGGGGCCACATAGCGATGGCGAGGAGGAGCCCCGGCAGCCACACACCGGAGGACAGAAGAGGTTTCCCCCACAAGTGCGGACGGTGAACATGATATACGCAACCCACATCCCCAAGAGGGAGCGAAAGCGTGCGGTCAGGTACGTATATGCGTTGGAGCCAGTCACCCCAACGTTCAACCCGTGGTCCTCCTATTCGATCACCTTCGATCGCAGGGACCATCCCACTAGTATCCGTCATGGCGGATTCGCCGCACTGGTTCTGGACCCAATCATTGACGGATTTCACCTCACTCGAGTCCTTATGGATGGCGGCAGCAGCCTAAACCTGCTTTATCAGGACACTATGCGCAAAATGGGTATAGACCCCTCAAGGATCAAACCCACAAAAACGACCTTTAAGGGCATCATTCCAGGCATAGAGGCCCATTGCATAGGCTCAATTACACTGGAAGTGGTCTTCGGATCCCCGGATAACTTCCGAAGCAAAAAGTTAATCTTCGATATAGTCCCGTTCCACAGTGGTTACCATGCACTGCTCGGACGAACCGCATTTGCGAGATTCAATGCGGTACCGCATTATGCATACCTCAAGCTCAAGATGCCAGGACCTCGCGGGGTTATTACAGTCAATGGAAACACAGAGCGCTCTCTCCGAACAGAGGAGCACACTGCGGCCCTTGCAACAGAAGCACAAAACAGCCTCTCAAGGCAATCCAGCAGTTCGGCATTTCAAGGCCTGGACACCTTCAAGCGCGCTCGGAGCAATTGGCAAATAGACCACCTAGCGCGATCTGAGCTCGCATAGCAATGTGGCTCCCACCCCAGTCCCATCCAAATGGTGAAGCTCGTGCCATGCGTACATAATTACGCATTAAAAATACCACGGGCACAGGTGAGGAGGGGGGCACACTGCGGCATGCCCCAAGACGCGGCTTAAATCACACTTGGGGCTTCCCGTTTGGTTATTTTTCTCTTTTTTTCAGGACCTTAATCTCTGGAAACCCTGTCCGGCAGCACTATTGCCGAACACATGATGCAGCAACCAAGGAGGCAGAAAGCTAAGTCACACCACGGAATTCCTAGGTGGATTACAATAATGAGCGAAATATTTGATTTAATACTATTCCTCAGCTTGCCCTTGGAAGGGACATAGTCCCACTCTTTGCTTATCGCACTATCTGTATCACTCTGCTTTAACGCACCTTTTTGAATAAACAATGCATAACATCATGACTATTATTGCATTCTTGTTATATATATATATATGTGTGTGTGTGTGTGTGTGTGTGTTCTTTAGCGACACCTTGCAACCGTACACTTTGGTACGGCCAATACACCAGGGGCTTACGTACCCCACAATATGGTGTGAAAAGTCCGAACACTTTCACAAGTGCGGCACCCTGAACTTATAGCATTATATGCATCAGCTCCGAATCATGTCTTTGGTCAAATGTTGGGTTTGCCCGGCTCCTATGTTTTGGTACCTTATGTTCCGCTCTATCGGCTAAGGTAGCGCTAGGAGAACTACTGCGATTGTGCCCCAGTTCTGCCGGGCTTAGCACCTCAGTAGAGAAAGCTAAAACTAACTGTCATGATGAGGCGAGAGACTGGTTGCTGTTCGGCGAGGTTTTCGAGTCCCTAAAGACTTATGCTGCTTAGGGCGAGGGGCCGGCCCTGTCCGGCTTAAAGTCGTGTATCATGCCCCGAATTTGGCCTTCCGAATACCAGGGGCTTCGCCGAAATTTAAAATTATAGAATTCTATGGCTAAGTGAGAGTGATAAAGCATTATTAGTCTGGTTGCCTTGTTCGTTGTGCCGAGCACCTCCCTCGAAGGACCCAAACATGGGAACAAGAGTGCTCAGGTTTATCCAGAACACCCTAGCACTCGTGGCATGGGGGCAGAAGCCGAGGACTAGCCATCTCTCAAATTGGATAAACAGCCAAACAGAAGGTAATATTTTAAATTCACACAAGCGTTGCATAGCGCATATGAAACAAGTTTTCATCATACAGGATCACACGAGCAAGTTTACTCAAATATTACATCCTTGGAACATTCGTCCGCTACAAGACGGGCACCCTTCAGGACACCCTCATAATAAATTTCAGGGGTGCAATGCTCCTTGCCCTGCGGCGGCCCTTCCTTGATCAGCTTCACATCGTCTAGGTTAGCCCACTGCACCTTCACACGGGCGAAAGCCCGGCGTGCACCTTCGATGCAGATGGACCGCTTGACGACCTCCAGCCATGGGCAGGCATCCACAAGCCGCCTCACCAGGCCAAAGTAGCTGTTCGGAAGGGTGTCGCCAGGCCACAGCCGGACTATAAGGCCCTTCATGGCCTGTTCGGCCGCCTTATGCAGCTCGACCAGCTGCTTTAGCTGGTCGCTCAGAGGCATCGGGTGTTCGGTCCCAGTATACTAAGACCAAACAGCTTCTTCGTTGAGCTCCCCTCCTCGGTTTGGTAAAACTATGCGACATCCGACATGCTGCGGGGCAAATCTACGAATGCTCCTAGAGAGCTCCGAATTCAGGTAAGTAATCGGTAATTTACTTTTACATGCTTGCTTTGCATATAGAATGCCTTACCCTCCGCTATTTTCTTCATCGCATCAATCTCCTAGAGGGCCTTTTGGGCTTTAGCCTTGGCACTTTTTGTGCTCTCAAGGGCCGCGGCAAGCTCAGACTCTAGCCTCTTCGAGTGAAACTCCAACGCCTCATGCTTCATCACGAGAGCCTGGAGCTCTTGCTGCACCTCGCCCACCCGAGCCTCTTGCTTTTCCCGCTCGGTACGCTCCTTGGCCGCTTTATCTTGGGCCTTGGTTAGCACTTGCTTCAGCGTGGCCACCTCGGTCGTGGCCCCTGGCAAATATACGATGATCCTGTCATTTTGCAATCGCGTCTTCTTTTATATATATACATATCTACAGACAAGGCATTACTTACCCTTGTTCTCCTCAAGCTGCCTCTTGGCAGGGCCGAGCTCTTTCTTGGACCCCTCGAGGTCCTGCTTCAGTACGGCGACCTCCGTAGTTAGTGCGACGGACACCGGCAGTGAGGCCTGCATACGCATATTGACATACTTATATTAGACTCCTGCGATATTATTTGATCCTCTTTTCAGCTTTTCTTTGTGAACACCGAACAAAGCATCAGGGGCTACTATCTATGCGGTAATATTTTTCCTATATTTTAAAACACTTACCTCAAAGCCTGTTAGAAGGCTGGCACGGGCTTCAGTTAATCCGCTCTTGGCGGACTAAACCTTTTGGACCACCGTACTCATAATAGTACGGTGCTCCTCGTCGATGGAAGCGCTGCGGAGCGCTTCCAGCAGATTGTCCGGCGCCTCTGGATGGATAGAGGTCACAGGCACAGGCGTCTTGCCCCTCTTAGAAGGAGGCCGCCTGCCCAAGCCCAGAACCACTGGAGGTTCCAGCGCGGTGTCCGGCTGAGGGCCGAACTCGGAGCTTTCAGGGGCCTTGTCCCCTCGACTTCCGGAGTCCGGGGGGCTGCCTTGAGGTGCCTCCGGGACTATCTCCCCTCGACCCGGTGCCTCGTGAGACAGCACCTTGGCGTCATCTGCAGGATAGGGGGAGGTGGCGGTCGGAACTGGATCGCTATCCATGTCCGACGAGCCCAGGGAGCTGTCCGATGATACATCCATACGGGCTCGAGGCGGCCTGCATAATCATATTTCGACGTTAGGCAAAGTAGTGCGGCAAAGGAATACTATGACTTACTCTGGTATCCGAATACTTATGACTTCCCCAGGGGCTTGGCCTTGGGCAGCCACTCGTCTTCACCGTCGGCGGCGGTGGTAGAGTAGTCCGGAAGGAGAGTTCTCCCCTTCTTGGACAATTCGGCCCCCCCAGTTGAGACGGCCTTCCTTTTCTTGTCTCCCCCGCCTGGAGGGGGAGCATCTTCTTCTTCCTCCTCGTCTTTGGGGGAGGAGTGTGCCGCAGAGTTATCGGCCGATGAGCCCGATAACACCTGGCGCCGGGAACTCTTTCGGGTTCCCTTGGCCTTCTTGGTCTTCTTCGGCACCTTGTAAGGTGCCGGAGTCAGCATCTCCATCAGGAGAGCGCCCGCAGTGTCTTCGGGCAAAGGGGTTGGACAGTTAATCTGCCCTGACGTCTCCACCCAGTCCTACCAAAGGCATGGAGATTAGACCCCGCATATAATTAAGCTAGGGGAAAAAAATGTTCTACGGGACGTATTGAACCCACCGAACGCGCTAGGCGCTTTGTGCTTAGTCCGCGGTCCTCGACGAGAGAAGGAGGGACCTCGGCGCCCTTGAACAGCACCTTCCAGACGTCCTTGTGCGTCGTATCAAAGAGCTTGCTCAGAGTCTAGTGTCGGGCCGGGTCGAACTCCCACAAGTTAAAATCCCGTTGTTGACGCGGGAGGATCTGGCGGATGAGCATAACCTTGACTATGTTGACAAGCTTGAGCTTCTTGCATGCCATACTCCGGATACATTTCTGGAGTCCATCCAGCTCCATCGATGAACCCCACGACAAGCCCTTCTCTTTCCAGGAAGTGAGCCATGTAGGGAATCCGGATCGAAACTCAGGGGCTGCCGCCCATTTGGCGCCGCGCGGCTCGGTGATGTAGAACCACGCCGATTGCCATCCCTTTATTGTCTCCACGAAGGAGCCTTCAAGCCATATAACGTTGGGCATCTTACCAACCATGGCTCCGCCGCATTCTGCTTGTTGGCCTCGTACCACCTTCGGCTTGATATTGAAGGTCTTCAACCACAGGCCGAAGTGGGGTCGGATGCGGAGGAAAGCCTCACACACGACGATGAATGCCGAAATGTTGAGGATGAAGTTCAGGGCCAGATCATGAATGTCCAGCCCGTAGTAGAACATGAGACCACGGAAGAATGGATGGAGGGGAAACCCCAGTCCGCGGAGGAAGTGGTGGAGGAAAACTACCCTCTCGTGAGGTTCTGGGATAGGGATGATCTGACCTGCGGCGGGCAGCCGATGCGCGATATTCGCGGCTAAGTATCCGGTTCCACGCAGCTTCTTGATGTCTCCCTCCGTGACGGAGGAGACCATCTACCTGCCTCCAGCTCCGGACATGGTTGGAGAAGGTTGAGGTGGGAAGTGCGGACTTGGGCGCTAGAGCTCGAGTGTGCGGAAATAGATGAGCAAAGGAGGAAGAAGGCATGGATGAAAAGGTGAATCCTTATCCCGTTATATGGGCGGACGAAACTAAGCATCCCCACTAGCCTGGTAAAACTCGCTTATCCCCCAAGGGCCGTAATCGATGGCGCGGTTGGGTTACCCACGCCCGTATTGATGAGAATCCCGTGATAAGGGGACACGATCTTTTCTTTGACAAGACGTGTCGAAAAACTGCCTCGCGTTATGTGCGGGGCTAGTTAAAGGAAACGGTTCGAATAATCACCGGGCCATGGCATAATGTCGTGTTGCCAAAACAAGTCAGCAAATTAGATTTGTGAATATATTATTCTCTCTCGGTGGTATGTGGAACTTATTTTGCAGGGTCGGACACTATCCTTGTATTCAAATTCTTCTATGATGTATTCGGAGAAGAAACCCGCCTTGCAATGTCGAAGACAATACTGCGCGCTGGACTCATGGTCATTGAAGCCTGGTTCAGGGGCTACTGAGGGAGTCCTAGATTAGGGGGTCCCCGGACAGCCGGATTATATCCTTTGGCCGGACTGTTGGACTATGAAGATACAAGATTGAAGATTTCGTCTCGTGTCCAGATGGGACTCTACTTGGCGTGGAAGGCAAGCTAGGCAATATGGATATGGATATCTCCTCCTTTGTAACCGACCTTTTGTAACCCTAACTCTCTCCGGTGTCTATATAAACCGGAGGGTTTTAGTCCGTAGGACAACATACAATCATACCATAGGCTAGCTTCTAGGGTTTAGCCTCTCTGATCTCGTGGTAGATCTACTCTTGTACTACCCATATCATCAATAGTAATCAAGCAGGACGTATGGTTTTACCTCCATCGAGAGGGCCCGAACCTGGGTAAAACATTGTGTCCCCTGCCTCCTGTTACCATCCGCCTTAGATGCATAGTTCGGGACCCCCTACCCGAGATCCGCCGATTTTGACACCGACACCTGCCTTTTTTTAGGATCTTTTGAGAGGTCGGCCTGAGAGTCATAATTGACATGTTTGGCATTGCATTACTACTCGGCCCATATTCAACGACACCTCACTAGCCCAAACATGTGTACATCATCGAAAAGACACTGAGCTCAAATTATATAACTTGAAAAAAGGAGATACACTCTGAACACTGGAGAATGGTGATGCCCTCATTTAGCCCACCAGTAGTTCGAGACAATAAACAGTTCGAAACAACGATATATACAACATTCCAACACTAACTAGTGACTACTACTGACATAAACAGCAAGACATGATAGTTCATAAGAGGTCTTGCTACACCACCAAAACGCACCCATCTGCAGCGCTCAGACTCTCATGATCCAGATGAGAATGACATTCTAAACAGAGGCAACTATTACATAGTAAGAGTGACATAGACGAGGATGACCAAATGACAAGGAATATGCATAAAAAAAGAAAGAACTACCCATCCAGAACAAGCAGCAAAGAAAACAAAGTAATTCGAAGAGATGATCCAACACCATCATAATTTGCAGCCCCGCTTCAGCGGCCAATGATCCGAAGACAACAGTAATCCACCCTTTCGACGCAACAGTCCAATTACCAATCAACCTGAAGGCTTGAACCACATCACTGCCTGTCGTAATTGAGACATCCAAAGATCAAAGTTAATCCGGATGCCTTTGTCATTCTCACCTTCTTTTGGATGCAGGTTGTATCGTTGACAATCAGGGGAGTTTGCTCCTGAACTCTGAGGGCTTGCCATGTAGACATAGTTTTCCATAGAAAATAGAGCTTCTCTGCCATCAAGGTCCTTGCCAACGGTGATCTCCTGGTTAATCGGATAATTGAGTCCGAGAAACAGAGAGTGTGAACCAAGGATGTTTAGCCGCCTCCAACTAAAAAATCCCGAAGGCCCCAACAAGCTGGTATCCTGCTCACAGACGTAACAACCACTGTTCGGATACTCACGTATTTCACGGTGCTTGTATACAGTGGGGGTTTTTGCAATATAACTTTTCCGGATCATGTGTCCGAATGATCATCATTCTTTTGTCGTCGTCTGATCGAGCGAGGAACCAGTTGTGCTTCCCTGTTTTTGGCAAAGGTGGTGTGATTACAAAGGGCAGTAACTATAGAGACACTTCATTATATCAAAAAGGACAGGCATTGTTAATATAAGATCAGCATTGTTCAGAGTACGAGTAGGATAATGCAAGAAACAACATTGATATGTCCCTGTTGGAACAGGGAGGAAAATACGGGGAAATGTATACTGGGTTCGAAAATATAGAAGTGCCATGCATGGTTATACTCATGTTATCTCGCAATCGATTCTTCACAGGTAACCACCATGTCATGATGTTATGTAATCATGTTTTGTCCTCACAAACAAATTCTTAAAGGTAACTAACATACCATGCATTGTTATATACTCATGTTCTGTGGGCAAAAATTGTGTGAGGATATTATTCTAGCCATTGATTGTTGAAGGGCGAATATAGGTATGTACACATGGTAAGCATTACAGAATTTCACTACTTCCAAATATAGAGTTCTCCATATGCACATTTACTTCCCTAATGTATGGTTAGATGAAATCGACAGTGTGGTGCATGTTTCTACATCATGAAAATGAGGAAACTAACATGTCCATTGATACACACTCATATTTAGTAGTAGTATATAGATTACTATAAAATAAGGAGAATATCCATATATTCCTAATCGTTTGATTATTGAGGGGTACAAATTGGTTGTAATTACATGGTCACAATCGCATGAATTAACTCATTCCAAATATAGCTGATTTACGGCGTCTCTAATACATTGCCATAGTTCTACTCAAATTCTGCTCAAACAGGGATATGCCAATCATCACAAAAAGTTCAAACAGTGTCATGGCGTCATCATTAACATAAGACGGAAACAACTTACACGCGCCGTCCCAGCAATTCGCGGTGCCATCTGCTTTGTCGATCGCGTAGATGATGCCATTGTGTTCAATAGCATCACAGAAGTGTGTATCAGCTTTGATGATGATCCACTACAAGCTGAGTTGTCTCCATCTAAAGAAAGCACCGGCATAAAGATAGGTGAGTCCGTGGTCGAACAAGACAATTAGGTTGAAGTCTGCATAATTCGCATGTCGTGTGGGCACTTGGAAGATTACAATCTTCTACAAAACAAGGTCCATCCAACTGACGTTGTAATCTAGATTACTTGGACCGTGATGGTAAAACTCTATATAATCCAATGGAGGAAGGATAATCTCATGGGAGGTCTGTAAGTTCACGAGCACCAACTTTTTACCGTCTTCCCCTTCTCTGAAGGCAGCCATCTAGTGGGAGTTCATGCCGCCCAGTACATACCTGCCAAGAAGTTTTGAGCAATGGTGATCGGATCAAAGTCGAGGGAAATGATGTATGGCGACCCACTACATACCTGCAAAGAAGTTTCGGCTAATGGAGATCGGACTGAAGTCGAGGGGCATCATGTACGCATCCGTATCATGGTGAGCCAATCTCGCAAGACCAGATAGCAGCAAGCAGGGTGTCTTGAAAAGCTTAAGCCTCGCTTCAACGATGGTCGTGTGCATGTCCCTCGAGCATGCAGCCAGCCACAGGGCGCTCAACATATACATACACGAACAACATAGGTCGAGGATGTCACTGGGGAGACTGCTCCAATCGCGGCTCATATGGATGTTGCACGGTTCGCGTTTGGCCATGGTGGAGTTTGGAAGGTGGGGGTTTTGGGGGGCTTGATTTACGGGGGAGAAGGCTGTCGGTGCGAGCGAGGCGACGGTACACGGGGGCACAGTGAGATGGATACAGAGATGGAGATGGAGTGGTGCTATGGGAGGGGAGAGGGAGACGAGGCGAGGCATGATAATGTGTTGTACAGCGGCGGTGACAGACTGCATAGTGCACAGGGTGAGGCTGACTTTGGTAACCCGAACACGCCGCCTGGACTAGTGTCAGGCGCAGGGTGTTGTCACTTAACTGTGAGGACCGGATGAATAGTATTTTGACCATCAAGTGTACCACAGTTGTACTACTACTACTAGTAGTAGTAACATGAGTACTCCAGTACTGTATAGCGGAAATAGGTCTCCCGTGATAGCATGCCTATTCACTTCATCCTCTAGGTATCATCCATATTGCAAGAAGAACAAAATTCTCATGCATGCGGAAGCGCGAAGATGGGCCTTTTGTTTTTTGATGAGGATAACCGTGTATTCCTTAACCAAAGAATGTTGTGTCTCCCACGCACGCGCCAATATCCATCTGAACCAGCTATGACACATTTTTTTATCTGTTTGCATAGGTCCCACCTATCATGAAGGATGGGCAGGTACACGAACATGTATGACTCCTCGGTCTACCCACATAGCCTTTTTGTTTAGTCTACCTAGCCATCTAATCAACTGTCTGCACGCCACTTCTCCCATTTACTTCTCCATCGGGAACCGATTTTCCTCGGCTTCTTCACCTCCCCTTCGTCTTCATTTGCATCCAAACCCCACTGCGTTCACATTGTTTTAACCTCTTTAAATAATCATCTACTACTTCAGATAGACTAGCCATCTAATCCTAATTCTCCAAACCATATCCCTCCATTCCAGCGGTTCCAAATGGCGAAAGAGATCGAGATGCAGGTTTTTAGCGTCCAACATGTCCTCGTCGAAGGCTCGTTGAGCATAGTTGCCACCGTCACCGTCCACCCAAGGGTTGTTCGGAAGTGGATCAACAATGTATCCAACTCCCTCGAAAAGGTAGAGACGAGGGTCATCGGTCTCGACGCAGAGTACATGGAGCGTGCCACTGGGAAGATCCAATGCGCCGCCGTCCTTCAGTTGTGCCTCGAAGATGATATTTTGGTGTACCACATCATACACGCGCCCTCCATACTAGGTGAGCTTCACGATTTCTTATCTCGGGAGGACATATACTTCTGTGGGGCAGCCATCGAAGGGGACAAATAGAAGCTGGAGCCATACAACCTTGATTTGAGAAGCATCGCTGACCTACAAACCAGAATCAAAATTCCTGTAGAAGATTGTGATAAACAGACACCATCCCTATTTGACGTAGCAAATTTTGTGCTCGGTACAAATCTTTAGAATGGTGACGAGATGGTGGCATTAAGGTCGTTTGGATGGGAGAATTATCCCTTGATGTACGAGCGGATAAAATATGCTGCCCTCGATGCCCGTGTGAGTTTCAAGATAGCTGCAAGGTCCAAAGAGCTTGTTGCAAAGCCGTCTCCCACAGAAAATGAGAAGAAGAAGAAGAAGAAGAAGAAGAAGAAGAAGAAGAAGAAGAAGAAGAAGAAGAAGAAGAAGAAGAAGAAGAAGAAGGAGAAGGAGAAGAAGGAGAAGGAGAAGAAGAAGAAGAAGAAGAAGAAGAAGAAGAAGAAGAAGAAGAAGAAGATAATGCTGCACCAGCAGCAGGGCATTATGGATGGATGAACTATTTCCTCTCTTGTACAAAAAAATTATTCCCTCTATGTGTATATTGATATAGATGGACTATTTCGATGGTGTGCATGTCTTTGGAACAAGTACTTGTAGCGTGGGTCCGCTTGACTATAAGGAACTATTTATCCGCCTAGCTTTCTCTACTACTCCTTCCAGTGATCGGTATGCAGTGCATGTGTCCGTAGACATGACAGCTTGTCCATGGAAGTTCAACTACGGCGACCATCACGTTTCATCCACTGCCACTCACGATTCCCACGACGCCGCTCCAACCCACGACACCACGTCCCCGACGTGCGCCTCACCCCTCTCGGCCGCACCACCCTCTGCCTTTGTGTGCATGACATGTGGGCCACCTTAAATGCGGCGAGCATCAAGTTTCTACCATAGCTACATGCGATTCCCACGACGCCGCACGAACCCATGACACCACACGTCCCCTGACTTGCAGCTCACCCCTCTCGACCCCACTACCCCTCTGCCTTCGGGAGCATTACATGTGGACCAGCCACATATCGGGTCCACATGTTATTGACTCAAAGGAAGGTGTAGTAAGGCGCTGAAGCTCAGTCCCGAGGGCCCTAAGAGGGGAATGTAACTCTTGCGCCAGGCTAGTGCTACCGCTGCACGAACTTGTGCCAAACTCGAGATTTGTTTCTTTACTATACATGCACGCAACGATTTAATGGACATTGCAATCTCAACATGTGATGGGGAGCTCTAAATTTGAATTTGAAACTTATAAAATGAAAAGATTCAAAACAAATAAACTGGGAGAGAGGGAGTATATCATAGGATGTGTCCCATACGAAACAAGTCCCCTGGTTTGTCACCGCGAAGATGTGGTTAGAAAGGAGCACAGCATCTTCGTACTCGTACGGCAACAAATCGTCCGCAGATAGCATGGTCCACCTTTGACCGCCATGTGCAAGGTTCGTGCTAACTTATTCAATCTCACCATGGTTCCATCGTACCAATTCATGCGGTGGCCCGTTGCATGGTTGATCCCAATGTCGGACAAAGGTTCTAGGGAACGGTGTCACCGTTGTAAATGTTGTGCAAATTGATGTTGGTACCCTCCCGTACATATACAAGCCAATCTCCACTCGCACCGAGCCTAACCTGTGAAACAGTTGGCAGGGGGAGAATTAGGAAATGGACACGGAAGTAGTCTTTAGAATGCATTTACTATGTGTTCAAACTTGTCTTACCTGCTCATCTTAGGAAATCCGAGTGCCCCTCAACATCGGCATCTCAAGCGGCGTCAACTTGCAACTACGGCCACGCCGCGCTGGAGAGACCCCCAAGGAAACATCCTCTTGCGTTCCACAGAACATCAAGATGCATTTGTATGAGTAGTTTATCTTGTGAAAGAAAAGGATGAACGAGGGAAGGCCTCCAGAGATAGAGATAGACACTACTACTACCAATGTGCTGGCCCGTGCGTTGCAATGAATCCAAAGTAGTAGAATAATACTTGTTCACGTGCTTGAAATATAAACACTCCAGTTTTGATATACATGTGTCAGCAGACATGACAACTTGGCTATGGAAGTTGAACCACGGCGACCATCACGTTTCTTGTTTGTACCACTGCCACACCCACATGCGATTCCCACGATGTCGCTCCAACCCTACCTGTAAGCACGATGTCCCCCTGACATGGCTATCACTGCCTTTCCTTCGCTGACAGGTGGGACCCACATTTGGGGGTCCTACATGTCAGTGAAAGAATGGTAGTATTGTTCACGTTAGGGGATCTTCATCCCCCCTACGTGCGCCTCATCCCTCTCGCCCCCACCGCTCCTCTGCCTTTGTGTGCATGACATGCGGGCCAACTGAACTGCGGCGATCATCAACTTTCTACCACAGCCACACCCGATTGGACGCGGTTTGCCTGCTCCGCTCCTGTGCTCCGATCCGTACTCCTGCGCCATCCAATTTTCATCCAGTGGCTATGACACATTTCGTCTCGGGCATCAATCCTCGGCTGGAGTACTTATGTACTATAGGTAGTA
Source organism: Triticum dicoccoides (assembly GCF_002162155.2). NCBI lineage: Eukaryota > Viridiplantae > Streptophyta > Magnoliopsida > Poales > Poaceae > Triticum > Triticum dicoccoides. The sequence goes on along the minus strand of NC_041384.1, from coordinate 523,619,542 downwards.
CCCGCCGGTGTGGCCATCTACGCCTCGTAACGCCCCGACGCCCAGCTGTGGCACCCTCGCCACGGCCATGCCACCACCGGCCGGTTCACCTCCAACGAGTGAGTCACAAATCACACCACCACCATGAGAATGACTTGTGGGCCAGCTGCATTTACGGTCCGCATGTCATTGACTCATAGGCCGGGCACTAAGCCACTGAAGTTCGGTCACGTGGGCCCCGAGAGGGAAATGTAACTCCTGCGACAGGCCTTGTGGTGCTCCCGCAGTACGAGCTCGTGCCAAACCTGAAATTTGTTTGTTACTACTACTCCCAACTACTAGTAAGGTACACGTGCATTGCACACATGAGATTCTGGTGGTTTGTGCATTATGCTTATACATGTGGACTCTTCTAGACTCTACATGTGGCAAAATATGGTGGAATGTAGATGATATCCAACGGCCAGTAGTGCTCGGATTTGCCATCTTTGTACCATCGGATTGGCTTCATCCAACGACCAACTTTCAAAGTTATCCACACACTATATAGGGGTATAGATGTTTGGTTTGCAGCCTAAGGTTGCCACGCCAAAGCTTAGGCATGCCACAAGTGTGTTTGGTTGCGTTCTCGTCTCAGCATAGTTGTTCCCTCTTCATGCATGCTCAACTCAACACCCCTCTTGATGTATGCTCTCTTCATGCATGCTTCTAGTGTATTTGTCCTAAGCTAGTGTGGACTCATGCACCCTCCATACACTCTACCAAACACCCAAAAGTGGGTCGAGAAGGGAACTCTTGGGATCATGCACCCTTCATACACCCTACCAAACACACCAGGCATGTGTTTGGTTCATTGCTACACTTTTGGCTTGCCACACTTTTCTAGCTACATGGTCCACATGTCATAGACTCAACTTCTTGCCAAATCTTTCCACACTTGTGGTGGCCATTTTGTTAGCCGCATTTTTATGGCAGACACACTTTTCCTAAGCTTAGTTGTGGCAAAGTTAGTCATGAATGAAGTTCAACCATGGAGTCTTCTAGATTCTACATGTGGCAGAATCTAGTGGAATGTAGATGATATCCAACGGCTAGTAGTGCTCGGATTTGCCATCTTTGTACCATCGGATTGGCTTCATCCAACGACCAACTTTCAAAGTTATTCACACACTATATAGGGGGTATAGATATAGATGTGACGACCCGTTGCAATGGATCCAAAGTATATCTATTTAGTGGAGTGCACTCTAAACACATTATCTAGTTATTTTTCTCTAACCTTTCCTAGCCATGCAACCAAGCCACATAAGCTTCATGGGTGCCCCCCACATCATATTATTCATACTATGTTGACTGAAAAAAAGATAAATCACCAAAACCAAGGTCTTCCCGTTTTTTGTTCCTACGATGTTGTGTCGTGAACGTGCCTACTAGTTGTATAGTGGTAGTACTATTTGTATAATACAAACTTGGTACTAGTAGGAGTAGAGTAGTACGGAATGCTCCTACTCTATCAACGAGCCCCATCTGACACCAAATTTCTTGGCTTCCGTGCTACAACTAGATCTTCCCCATGTTTCTGTTTTCCAACCCGGCGGCGGGCGGGGTGCGGTTTGCCAATAGTCGGTTTGCTCAACGGCGGTCCCACATGAAAGTGAAAATGCTAGGCAACACGACTTCCTTAAGCTATGTGTCGTGCCGGACGGGCCGTGGAGTACTCCCGATTCCCGAGCGTGTGGGGGGAGTGTGACGCGAATGCGGCAGGCCTTTTCCTTTTACTAGCAATGTACCCGTGCGTTGCGACGGATCCAAAGTAGTAGAATAGTAGTACATGTTCACAAACTTGAAAGAAATCACTCTTGTTTTGATATACTCCTAATATATTGCTCCCTCTGTTCCTAAATATTTGTCTTTTCTCTTGTTTTGATATACTCCTAATATATTGCTCCCTCTGTTCCTAAATATTTGTCTTTTTAGAGATTTCAAATGGACTATCACATACGGATTATATAGACATATTTTGAAGTGTAGATTTACTCATTTTGCTCCGTATGTAGTCACTTATTCAAATCTCTAGAAAGACAAATATTTAGGATCGGAGGGAGTACTTTTCACTCAAAATATATTTCTCAGGCTGTTTTGATGAGGTGAGGGAGGGATGTGGTTGTTTTCAAGATAATAAGTGGTTTTCTGCAAATTCGAGCAGGGAAGTGGGCTATTGTTGCAAAAATGCCACAACTTACCTCACAGTCGTTAGATGCAGATCTAATGGTCAGAAACGATGGATGGCAGACACACCACCATCACCAACTAAGTCTTTTATAGGATTAGGAGTAGTGAAACATGTACAAATTGTAACATTTTGGTTCCACTCCTTGGCACGATCGATAGATAGAAATAACCATTGGAAACGCTAGGGCGGGCCTATTTCTGCCAGATAAGCAGGGTACGTAGTAGCTAGGTTGGCGCATCGTCGGTTTGGTCACACACGGTCCGACATGTTCTAGTGTTTCTAGCAAAATGCTCGCACATTGCACGAAGTTGATGGAAAAGGGAAGCACAACTTATAAATTGAAGTATGGAGTACTAGTTATAGTGATCCATATAGTTAAGCAAAGGGATCGCACATGTCGGTATTGACTGGAACGAGAATGCAACAACACAATAAGAATTAAGGCCACGATGATGGTGCAATCGCGGTGGTGGTTACAGAAGGCAAGAAGAAAGATGCATCCATCAGTGTACGACCTCCTCCTCCTCAACTTAGTGCGTCGGGCCACCGACCGGCGGCTAAGGAGCGGTGGCTTTTGTGGCGAGGTCGAGGTGCTTCTCAGCAAAGGCATCCAAGACTTCCAGCCGGTTGAGGAAGGCCAACATCGTAGTGTCCTCACTGGCCTTGTAGATACCTATGTACACGATTTCCTCGTACACGTGGATGTGTAGGTCGACGAATTCTTGCAGGGCGAGGCACCTCACAGCAAGCGCGACCTCCAGGTAGACATTCTTTGTGGCGTCGGCGGGCAGTTGCAGGGCCACCAGTGCTTGAAAGAGGTTCTGGCCATGGAGACCGATTAGGGTGGTAGGAAATGAGGAGCCCGGGCGCGCGGGCTGGAGGAGTACGGTGATGTCGTCCGTGAGCTTCTTGAGGACGGTGAACTTGTTGGTGGTGGCAATGATCATCTGGTCCAACTGAGAGTTGTAGTTGGCGTCAACAGCCGCCATCCACCAGTCGGTCGCCAACACCGTTTGGAGACGATCCTCGGCTCCATGCCGCAGGCCAGCATCGTGGACCATCTGGCATAGCCACTCGCCGCTCGCGCGCATCGCCGCCATGGGTCTGGAGCGAGGACTTTTGGGCGTAGTGTAGGTGCTTAGGCAAATGCTTAGGTGCGTATGATGTGGTAGATGCATTGGAATGGAGGGGCGCCTTTATATGAGGGCAAACTCAGTTGCATTCACATTGTGTAGCCTCTTTTCCCGGTCCTCCTCCCATTACTTCCCTCATGCATTAATTGAAGGAGGATGCATTGGCGGTCAACATTCCAGGAACCGCTACTCCCTCCCTCGTCTGCATTAAAGCCGTATCGGGAACTGCGCTGCCCGCTGTCAAATCAAATAGTACTGCGCCGCCCGCTGCACGCCCGGCTGAACACGCCTCCTCGCCTCCATTAAACCCGCATGCAAACCGAGAAACCTACTCCAGCCACACGTCCGTTCATGAGCGGGCCGGAATTAAACGCAACACCGACCGAGCTCCTCCCGTCCGCCCTCAGTTTAAACGAGGCCAGACGCCAGCCAAGCTCCTACCGTCTGCCCTCTATTTACACGAGGCCAGACAGACAGCGGGCAAGAATCGCACCCATCCACCTCTCCCCCATCTCCTTCACCATTTTCTCCACTCTTCCGATGGCTTCCGAGGAGCCGTTCTCCGGCATATTACCCGGCTGGGTGGCCCGCCGAGCCCTCCGGATATGGGCGAGGCCGCTCGGTGCTTCACCAACCTCGCTTGGCCCGACGGAGCCAGTTGCCGCCCCAAGCAGGTGCGTGGTTCAGCAACTCGCCACTCTAGTTCAGCTCGATGAGGAGTGGCGAGTTGCTCCATGCCGGCACCGCGGCGAGCACACCGGTACGGGCATTGTCGCTGTCGCGTCGTACCGCACCACCAGTGTCTGTGGGCGCGCCTCCCGTGACTGCGGCAGCGCCATGCAGGCAAAGACAGAAGCCGGGTGCGTGGAGAATGACGAGTCAGTGGCCAGCTTCTCCGTGTCCGTCGCCATCATCGAGGAGAGTAGAACACGGGAGGCCGCCGCCACTTGGGTCCCATGAAGTCCACCGCCGAGGCGACGACTGCGCATTCAGGTGGTTTCTTTGCTGCTTTGTCTCTTCCGAGGACCTTCGTCGACCCTGCAAGTGTCTGTCGGACTATGAGGAAGACAAAGGGATCCAAGGGCGGCCATTTAGATTATGTACTCCCTCTCCAGCTGGCGGGAAATATTTGTTCTAAGGATGGATAAATTGTATGTATCTATAACTAAAATAAGTCTAGATACATCCATTTCTAGGACAAGTATTTCCGTACGGAGGGAGTATTAATTATACCAAGAGAGCCAGATAGGCACCGCTTAGTTCTTGTAAATGTAATGAAATCCATCATGTTTATATGAAGATTCGGCTTTTTTATATGAAATCCTTCATGCTTATATGAAATCAGTCTGTGTTTGCACGAGTTTCTTCTGGTTGGTTAGAGTTGTGAAAATGTATGCCGCTGGCATTTGATGTCGTCCTCCGCGGAAGGAAGCGGGAGGAAATTTGCCGGCTGCCGTTGGAGATGCTCTTATGCTAGAAACAATAGAGTGACATCCAATCCATTTGACTTAATTGCATGTATGATTGTCCCTCTATAAAAAGTTAATTCCATGTACAATGTACACGTGACTTGCAGGGTGGCTACAGCTTCATACAGAAAGTTAAAAAGAAACAAGTCCATCCGTAATCTTGTATTCTAAATACTCTGTGGGTTCCACTATCAGTACAGTAGCGAAAGAAGTATATATTAAATAAGTAATATATAATATAAAAATCTAAAGTTAAAGATAGAATTCGAACTCATGTCATCGCGTTGCGAGCATCCGGCGCTAACCAGTCCAGCACATTTTTGTTGTAGACCATGCTGGAGATATATCTCCATGTCTACTCTTAAATACTCCATCCGTTCCTAAATACTCCCTCCGTTCCTAAATATAAGACCTTTTAGGGATTCCACTATAGACTATATACGGAGCAAAATGAGTGAATCTACACTCTAAAGTATGTCTATATACATACATATGTAGTTTATAGTAGAATCTCTAAAAGGTCTTATATTTAGGAACGGAGGGAGTATTTGTATTTTTCAGATTTCAAATGGACTACCACATACGGATGTGTATGTAGACATATTTTAGAGTGTAGATTCACTCATTTTGCTCCATATGTAGTCACTTGTTGAAATCTCTAAAAAGACAAATATTTAGGAACGGAGGGAGTAGAAAACGGAGTTGGTGATGATGGTGTGCGTGCCATCCTGCAATATAGGCCATCAGATTTATATCTAACCGATAGGAAGGAAACTATGGCAATTTTGCAAAAATATACCCACACCCCTCTCCACGTTTGCAAATACGGCATTCCCTCATTCATCCTTTTCTATCACAAGATAAACTACTCATACAAATGCATCTTGATGTTCCGTGCAACGCACGGGCATCTAGCTAGTTTGTTTTAAAATAGTTACTACGATAATTGGGTTGAAGTGATATATTTTATGTCTGCCCCGAATGATTTCAGAATCACTAGTAGAAACAAAGAAAAGGTTGCCTTGTTAATTAACAGAAAACATGGTGAAAACTATCACATGAGGCCGGTAAAAATGAGGCACATTGGGTTCGGCGTCCTCGTCACTACAGCTGTGCGCGCGCGAGAAGTCTACATGTCGAGGGGCTACTGAGCAAGGCACAGAGACACAATGTTCGAGAGAGAAACCAATTAACAAATTACGATCAGATCGAGTTGTCACCCTTCTGCTGTCACTGTTGGGGTGGGGGGGAGGGGGAGGGAGAGAAAGACGTATCGAGAGTGTGCGCGGTAGGCACAGAGGCACAACTAGCGAGTGTGTGTGTGTGTGTGTGTGTTTGAAAGAGGAGTAGATAGATTACAATCAAGATCGAGGTGCCACCCTACTCCTTCAGTGTTGGGTAGTGTGTGTGTGTGTGTGTGTGTTTGAGAGAGAAGCCAGTCGATAGATTAGTATCAAGATCGAGGTGTCACCCTACTCCTACGATGTTCGGAAGTGTATGTGTGTGTGTGTGGTTGTGCGGGTGTGGGTGTGTGTGTCAGGGGGCAGTGACACTTACATATCTCTACTCTTATAAAAACAAAGTTGGTGATGATGGTGTTCCTGCCATCCTGAAAAAAGGCCATACGATTTATATCCGACAGATAGGAAGGAAATTATGGCAATTTTGCAACAAGATACCCACACCCCTCTCCGCATTTGCAAATAAGGCATTACCTCGTTCATCCTTGTCTCCCACAAGCACTACAAAAAATACACTTCCGTGATGATACGTGTTTGTCACAGTAGGTCACGTTTTCTGGCATGCATGTACATCCATAACAATTTTATGACAGAATCAAGATAGTCATACCTATGATGTCGTAGAAGTGTTACATGACATTACCAAAATTATCACCACGGAAGTGTCCACTTCCATGACGATAAATCGCGCGTCACATAAGTGCTTTCGTCAAGGGTGACCGACACGTGGCATCCACCGTAACAGAACGCTGTTAAGCTATCTGGTCCGGTTTTGGTTCCGATAACCTGCTAACAGCCTCGACCAATGGGGATTTTCCACGTTTAAAATCATCATTGCCTAGAGGAAATATGTGTCAGATCACCGTTGGGAAAGATATCATCCACTCGTTGGACCGAAGGCGCCTATGATATGTCGACACGTGGCACGGCAGAACAGAGGCCCATTCCTGTGAAAAGGCCGGCCCGTTTGACTTGGTTAAAAGGTGGCGGGCCAGCCCACGGAAAGCTTGTTAACGGCATGCTCGCATATAGCCCATTTATAGCCCGCTAACCTAGGGCCCAGTACGACCTATCCGAATTAGGCCCAGTAGTGTCATCTGGGCCGTCCAATATGATTCCAGCCCATTTTAAGTTCCGGCCCATGTATGGCCCATGACGTCTTACGGCCCATATGAGGCCCTTTGTAACTCTTGGCCCATTAACGGCCCGTGGTTAAACTGGCCCGTAGTGAACAATGTATCACTTTATATCCATTAACGGCTCAATAATCCATCGGGCCTGTTGGGGATATGACTAGTGGAGATAAACCGGCTAGGGGTGGCAGGGTTAACTCCATGAATATAGAAGCCCATAAAGATGTGAGGATGGTGGCGCTTTACGAAGGCCCAAGGCCTAAAGGCGGGTTAAGGCATGTAGATGTAAACCGACTCTTTCATGTAACATGTATTGTAACTTAGACGGAACAGAGACCGAGCCGGACACATTTATGATCCGGCCTCGGGACTCTGTAAACCGGCGGGCGTCAACCTATGTATATAAAGGGATGACCCGACAGCGGTTTAGGGACAACAGACAACAACTCGAGAGCCAGGCAAAGCGGATTCACTCCCTGGTCATCGAAACCCTAGCAATACCAACACAACTAGACGTAGGCTTTTACCTTCATCGAAGGGGTCGAAGTAGTATAAAAATCCTCGTGACCCTTGTCTAGTTTAACCCCTTTAAGCTAACCCATAGCGATGGCTCCACGACAAAGTCCTTTCACGAGGACATCTGCCGTGACAAAACCATGACAGTTGACGCCCACCGTGGGGCTCTCGCATGATGGTTCCGAGTTTTTGAAGGGAAACTTCGAAGGGCTCAAGGGATACGTTGTGGGCCAGATGATGAAAAGTCGTCGCGGCAAGCTCTACATCGACAACGCAGGATGGGGTCCCAAGGCTGGTTCAATCGAATACAGGTACCGGGTCCCCTTTGGTGGCATTCATGTCTTCATCGGCAAGATCGGTGAACCGGGCCCTGAGCTGGACACCTGCACCGACATCATCGAGACGGCTCAGCGTGCAAGCCCTGCCCCGGTTTAGCCCGCAACAAGGCATGTTTTCATAGGTGTCATCCATGGAGCGGAACATGAGGATGGACCGGCTTCTAATGGAGAAACCGTTGTCTGTTCTGATGACAAGTATTCAACCGGAGAGACCGAATCGCTGTATCAGTTGCAGGACGGTCAGGTTAGCGGAGGTTCCGATGGCAACAGTATTCCGGACCCCCTCAATCTGCGAAGCCGGGTCGCTGTCTTCATGGCTGGTACACAACCAGCGCAGCACTCTTCTACCGGTGCGGCAATGCTCTCCGGTTCAGCAACAGCAACGCCAGCGGGAGCAGGGGGCTCTGCGCCGCCTCCGGCTCAAGTTTTGTCTGATTTGTTCCATGCTTTGGCAACATTGATGGCAGCAGAAGTGGACGCCGCAGCCCGAGATCAGCACAATGCGGAGATTGCAAAGGTGAAGGATCAGATAACTCAGGCTAAAGCGGACCCGACATCAGAGAACGCCAGGATGGCTACAGAACGAGCCGAGTTGGAAGCTCAGGCCTACCGACTTAGGCTGGATCAGAGTGCCTCAGATGATGTCATGAGAAGGAGATACCGGTCGCACCTTTGGCCGGGTTATGAGCCAAGAAATCTCTTAAACACGCCAGGAGCAGGAACCAGTAACCAGCCGGTCAGAAACTGGACTGAGGCACCAGGAACAGGAGCGCCGGTTCAGCTGCGCATGATGGACCCCCCTCGTCAGAACAACATTGTGCCATAGTACGTTCCGACGCCTCCGAGTCATTACTCCAACCCGTTGGATGACATTGTGGCTGCCGCTTCATGGTTGGCAGCCCTCTCGATGGACGGCGAATCACCAGTGGCGATTGAGACACGACGGGCCAGAGAGCTCCTTCAAACAGCTTTAAACCAGCAGCAGGCTTATTC
>NC_041384.1:523592800-523610343 GCF_002162155.2 Triticum dicoccoides | reverse complement strand
CCCCCGCCCGAGCCGGAGCTATAGTAGGCACGTTGAGGACGAACCGGCCCTATCAAGCAGTGCACGTCACCGTAACTCGCCGCGAGGGCATAACCCGGCAGGTGGTGGTGCTAATGCGCAGGATGTGGTGGATCATGGTCGTGCACGTCGAGAAGCCGAGTTAGCAGCTCTGCATGCAGCTCATCAACCTACTCCGGTTCGCCCTACCGCTTCAGTGGATCCAGGCATGGTCTTCAGTTCTTTAGGGGTGTCGTGTCTTACCCCCGCTTTACGTAATGTACGACTACCCAAGGATTTTAAAGGCCCTCGTAAGGTGCCCAATTACACCGCCGGTTTGCAACCAGAGTCATGGGTTGAAAGTTATGAGATGGCAATGGAGATGTTGGATGTGGATGAAGCGGTGTGTGCTAAATACTTCACCATGATGTTGGAGGGGACAACTCGTACTTGGTTAAAGAGCTTACCAGCTAACTCTGTCGGGTCATGGGCCGAGTTAAAACACCGGTTTATCCAGAATTTTAAAGATACTTGTAAGCAGCCTATGTCAATTGTGGACCTGGCTGCTTGTGTTCAAGAGGATGGGGAGTCTACAACCCATTGGGTGAAGTGGGTCTTAGATATTATGCATTCGTCGGGTCGCATCAACGCGGATACAGCAGTGTTAACATTGGAGGGCAATTGCCGGTTTCTACTGTTAAAACTGAAGTTAGGAAGGCTCAAACGTCACTGCAATGACATGTCAACGCTTATGGCCGCTTTGGTTAAATATGCCGATTTAGATAGTACCAAAGACCCTAACTCAGAGGAGGACAAACCAGGAAAAGGGAAGAAGAACGGCAACACCAAGGGACAGCAGCATAACCCGGCAGGTCATGGGAACAATGGTAAGCGCAAAGCAGACAATAGTTTGGACTTTGTGGCTAACACCAATGCTCAGGATAACGGTCAGCATCGTAAGGGCAAACAGCCCCAGAGGGGCAGAGTGTTAGGCCCCAATCTGGAGCGCCTGTTAAATCATCCTTGTCCAAAGCATGGATCGAAGGAGAGGCCAGCTTCACATCTTTGAAAGGATTGTTACATCATGCGAGAGTTCTAGAACTCCAATATGTTTCAATACGACAATGGCCCACTCGGTGGTTCAGGAGGTGGTTTTCATGGGCCGAGTTATGGAGGCAGCAGCTCCGGTTCAGGATTTCAAGGCAATCAAACCGGGCATAGCAATCAAGGGAACCAGGGCAACCAGGGAGGTTATAACCATAAGGGGAATCAGCAGCAGCAGCAGTCGGGTTATCAGAGCAATCCGAAGCAGTTGAATAGTGGGCAGTATCATGTCTTCACCACTAGCTTGTGCAAGCGTGATCAGAATCTTCACAAGAGGGTCGTGAACTCTGTTGAACCGGCAATGCCTCAGTATTTGCGCTGGTCGGAGCAACCAATTTTATGGAGTCGGGAGGATCACCCACCCCGGGTTGATAATCCGGGTCATCTGGCCTTAGTGGTGGCACCTCAAGGTGGGGGGTATAAGTTCACCAAAGTGCTCATGGATGGTGGAAGTAGTATCAACATCCTTTACTATGATACCTTCCGCCGTATGGGGTTGACAGATAAGAATCTTAAACCATCGAACACCGTTTTCCATGGTGTGGTGCCCGGAAAATCTGCGTATCCAGTGGGTAAGATATCCCTAGAGGTGGCCTCTGGAGATGATCATGATTCAAGGTCAGAAACATTGACTTTTGAGGTGGTGAAAATCAAGATTCCATATCACACCCTATTTGGGCGACCGGTTTATGCCAAGTTCATGGCGAGGCCGTGTTATGTTCATCTGCAGCTTAAGATGCCAGGTCATAAGGGGACCATCACAGTACATGGGAGCAGGAAGATTGCTTTGGAATGTGAGGAAGGTGATGCGGCTTACGCTGAGTCGGTTTGCACCACAAAAGAGCTGAAGTTTTATAAAGATAAGGTTGATCCGGCAGACATGACTTCTTTGAAAAAGCCAACTACGGAGCACGATCCGGCGTTGAAGTTTAAATCAGCCACATACACTAAGATGGTTGATTTTGTTCCTGGCGATTCATCCAATCAGTTCAGCATCAGGACTAACCTGGATCCCAAATAGGAAAGCACGCTCATCGAGTTCATCTGTGAGAACCGGGACATCTTTGCATGGAAGCTTTCTGACATGCCAGGTGTACCGAGGGAACTCGCCGAGCACACACTTAATATAGATCCTAAGTTTAATCCGGTCAGGCAGTTTCTCCGCCACTTCAACAAAGAAAGACGTAAGGCTATTGGTGAGGAGGTAGCTAGGCTATTGGCTGCAGGGTTTATCGTGGAGGTTTTTCACCCCGAATGGTTAGCTAATCCGGTGCTGGTTCTTAAGAAAAACGACACTTGGTGTATGTTTGTGGACTACACGGATTTGAAAAAAGCGTGTCCAGCACATCCCTTTGCCCTCCCTCGCATTGATCAGATTATTGATGCTACGGCGGGTTGTGACTGTTTGTGTTTTCTGGATGCTTACCCTGGTTATCATCAGATCAAAATGGCAGTTAAGGACCAGGAGAAGACAGCTTTATAAATCCCTTTGGAGCCTTCTGCTATGTCTCCATGCCCTTTGGGCTCAAGAGTGCCCAGGCGACTTATCAGCGTTGTGTTCAGAATTGTCTTCATAAACAGATTGGGCGCAATGTTCATGCATATGTGGATGATATTATGGTGAAGTCCAGGAAGAAGGAAACACTGATAGATGACTTGAGGGAGACTTTTGACAACCTCCGGGTTTATAAGATGATGCTTAATCCGGACAAATGTGTCTTTGGTGTTCCAGCAGGCAAGCTCCTGGGTTTTCTGGTGTCAAATAGGGGCATTGAGGCTAATCCGAAAAAGATTTCAGCAGTGACGTCCCTGGCCAAACCGGCATGTATCAATGACGTTCAATGTTTAGCCGGCCGGATTGCGGCTTTGAGCCGGTTTATCAGTCATCTTGGGAAGAAAGCTATCCCTTTATATTAGATGCTAAAGAAAATTGATGACTTTGTCTGGAGTGATGCGGCTGATAAAAGGTTTGAGGATTTGAAGAGGCAGTTAGCTGAACCGCCTGTCCTTGCGGCTCCGGTCGACAAAGAGCCTTTACTGCTATATGTGGCTGCTAATGCCCAGGCTGTTAGTGTGGCTATTGTTGTGGAGCGCAAGGAGGCTGGAAAGGATTATCCGGTTCAACGGTCGGTTTATTATATCAGTGAGGTGCTTATCGAATCAAAGCAGAGGTATCTGCATTGGCAGAAGCTGGTGTATGGGTGTTTATGGCAAGCTGGAAGCTCAAACATTATTTTCAGGGTCATCCTATCATAGTGGTCCGTTCAGCCCCTCTGGGAGATATCATTCAAAACAGAGAAGCAACTGGCCGGATTGCCAAGTGGGCTATTGAGCTTGGACCTCACGGGCTCAAGTATACACCTCGCACAGCGATCAAATCTCAAGCACTTGTGGACTTCATCAATAATTGGACAGAGTTGCAGGCACCAGAGGAAAAGCCAGATAACACTTATTGGACTATTCAGTTTGATGGGTCCAGGCAATTCGAGGGCTCGGGGGCTGGAGTCATATTAACTTCCCCATGAGGTGACAAGTTTTGTTATGGTCTTCGCTTAATGTTCCCTTGTACTAACAATGCAGCTGAGTACGAGGCCTTAGTCCACGGTCTTCGGATGGCTAAGGAGATGAACTTAAGCCGGGTTAAGTGCTTCGGTGACTCGGACCTAGTGGCTCAACAGGTATCTGGCACTTGGGATTCTAAGGACCCACTCATGGCTGCATATCGACGAGAGGTGGACATAGTGGCTGGTCATTTTAAGGGTTATCAAGTTGACCATATAGACCGGCGAAAGAATGAAGCGGCGGACGCTTTTAGTCGCCTAGGATCTCAACGTAAAACCGGTGCCACCTAATGTCTTCCTCGATGTACTACATAATCCGTCGGTCAAGAACCCACAGAGGAGGAGTTGGCTATTCCTGACCCAGAGGCCCAATTGGTGGCAGCTTTGCATGTTATACCGGATTGGACAGTCCCGTACTTGGCTTACATGAACCAGGGCGTCTTACCGGAGGATGAAACCTTGGTCCAACAGATAATCCGGCGATCGAAGTCAATGACCATTAACAATGGGGAGTTACATCATTATAGCGTTACAGGAGCAGTTCAGTGTTGTGTGTCTCCTCAAGAGGGTTGTGAGATTTTGCGAGAAATCCACAAAGGAGATTGTGGTCATCACGCCGGTTCAAAATCCTTGGTGGCTAAGGATTTTCATCACGGCTTCTATTGGTTGACAGCTCATGCTGGTGCTGAGGATTTAGTCAAAAGGTGTGACGGTTGTCAAAAATTTGCACGCCGCGCTCATGTTCCAGCTCAGGAGATGAGAATGATTCCAATCACTAGGCCTTTTGCAACTTGGGGGCTCGATATGGTTGGACCCTCTAAGAGATCCAAGGACAAAAAGACCCACCTGTTAGTGGCAGTTGACAAGTTTACCAAGTGGGTGGAAGCAGAGCCAGTCAGTAAGTGTGATGCAGCCACGGCGGTTCAATTCATCAAAAAGGTGATATTCTAGTTTGGTTTCCCACACAATATTATAACTGATAATGGTATTAATTTGTCAAAGGGTGAGATGGTGGAATTTTGCCAACGTGAGCACATCCAGCTTGATGTAGCGTCAGTGGCTCACCCCCAGTCTAATGGTCAAGCAGAGAGGGCAAATCAAGAAATTTTGAGAGGTATGAAACCCAGGCTTATGGTTCCTTTAAAGTGGGCACCGGGTTGTTGGGTGGAGGAGTTACCTTCTGTGTTATGGAGTATCAACACCACACCAAACAGATCGATGAGTTATACACCTTTCTTCATGGTTTATGGAGCAGAGGCGGTTCTTCCTAGTGACATCCGTCATGACTCGCCCCGTGTGGCGGCTTATGTTGAAACTGACAATGAGAAGGCACGTCAGGACTCACTGGACCTGTTAGCTGAGGAGCGTGATCTCGCAGCGGCACATTCGATGATTTATCAACAAGATCTCTGGCGTTATCACAGCCGCCGGGTTAAAACCAGAACTTTTCAAGAGGGTGATCTGGTGCTCCGGCTCATCTAGGATCAAACTGATACGCACAAGTTATCCCCACCTTGGGAAGGACCTTTTGTGGTCAGCAAAAACCTACACAACGGGTCATACTACCTTATCGATGTTCGAGAGCACAAAGACTCACGTAAATCAGAGGAGGAGACAAAGCGGCCGTGGAATATAGCCCTTCTTCGGCCTTACTATACTTGAGCCACAGGCTCTTCTTATGTACATCCTTATGACAATGTATATATTATCTAATAAACCAGAGCCTCGGCTAAAGCGGGGTCTATGTTCTTTTTTTACATCATGTGAGGTTTCATAGGGGTTTCTACTGACAAAGCGGAGTTTTATTAACCCGTCCATAATGCCACACAGATATAAAGACAGTCACTAGGGGGCTTGGTCGTATTCGAACCATAGCTACACCTCTTGATCGGTTTAAAACCAAAAAGGGATATCACTAGGGGGCTTGGTCGTATTCAAACCATAGCTACACCTATTGAGCCGTTTAAAACCAAAAAGGGATATCACTAGGGGGCTTGGTTGTTTTCACACCATAGCTACACATCTTGATAGGCTTAAAGCCAAAAGGAAAGTATGTGGAACCAAAGAGAGTTTGTTGCATCAAGCACAACTCAAACATAGGTAACTACTGAGCACGGCTCAAATATTACCTGGGGGTTCCATGCTTCTCAAAGAACAATGAGGTTGCACCCTTGTAATAGGCTATCAAGCCAGGCTTGGAAGCCAGGTGTATTCGCCTAAAACCCCGGGTTATCCTGCCTCTTTAAGTAAGCCACTCCATCCAGGTAAACTTGGTATGACCCATCGATCGTTTGACAAGTCAATCTCATGGACCCTGAACTTGTCAAAGTTAAAACGGTGATTGGTTAAAGATTGAGGTCCATCTTAAAAGGCTTTGCAAAATGGTTTAACTCAGCGGCCTGGCAGCCCATGAAAAGCCTCGATTTAGGGCCTGACAGCCCATGAAAAGCCTTGTATATTTCTTTTTGATTTGCTATTTTTAATATTTTTTGATAAGGGACTTATGAATATTTATGATAAACTGGTGTTTATTATAACCCGGCATGGCTTTCAACGCTCAGTTGTCAGTATATGATCAGTTCTAAACCAGCAGAAAATTGCTCCGGTCTGGTTTTGGCTACAGGTCACCAGCATTATACGAACAAACCGGTGTGGTCTTACATGAACCGACAAGAGGGAAAGGAGTCATCAACCCTACAGATGGGTATTTTCACTCCTATTATACCAACAGTTGGTGATCCAATGAAGGTATATCACAGGTATCATTTATTTTATATCTACTTAATACAAATCTTGGTTATCCATCCAAGTTATGTATATATTTTTTGGGCGTCATGACCCGTCCAGTGGTAAACCACTAGGACACTTTCAAGTTCTTATATGCAGGAACATAATGAACTATGCATAAATAGATCCCACGGGCAGGACAAGTTTTCAATATTAAGCAACACAAAACATGCTCGATGGCATGGCAGATAAGGTGTTCATGCTATCCTATTACAAGGTGCTTTCAACACCCCAAATTGAATAAGTGTTTTCAAAAGAGTGGCAGAATGCAGCTGATAAACCGGCCAGCGGTTTAAGATTCTTCATTGGGACGGCTTGATGATTGAGGATCATCTTGCACGGTCATATTCTCTTCATCCCTCCCTAGGCGCTGGAAATCGACCGTTGACCAATCGATTCCGGTTAAGGCTTGAAAACGGCCTCTTTATGGATAAGATTGGAGGGGTCAATGTCAGGAGCGTAAGTATGCTTACGGATTGGTAGCACAAGATCTTCAACATTATGGATCAACGCAGGCTGTCTTTTTCCCTCAGCATCATAAACCGGTTGGAAATGAGATAAATATGTGTCCTCCGCCAGTTTGCTTGCTATTGGTCGCATCTCCTTTGTCATCCTTCGAAGATTGTCGTTATTGAAGTCTGAATCGTCTTCTTTCACGCCAGGATACCCTTTGATGATATCAGCCGATTCAAGATCCGGAATCCATGCCTTGGCTCGGATTAGCGTGGTCAATGCTCCTGATCTTGCGGCTGATCTCTTCAGTTTGTTGATCCGGGCAGGTAGCATGGCCAGCTTTTCAATAGATTCCTTTATCAGTGATGGCGGAGGCTTGTTATAAGCTATAGTGCAAATGGCTCGCTGGGATCCAGAGAACAGTTATTCTATCAAGGTGTAGGCCGCTTTAAGTTTCATCTGCATGTCAGAGCCTAGATGAGCAATGCGGGTCCCTATCATGGTTCAGCATCAGTAAACCGGTCATTGATAAGATCTTATGAATTAGACAAACTGCACGAGAAGGTACTTACCAAACACAGCAGAAGTCATGGCATTAATCTGCCGCTTCAAGCCGGTCAATTCGTCAACTTGGTTAAAACGGCCCTTTCCGTCTCCCAGTCTACACGCTCTTTGTCAAAGGTTTCTTTCAGCTTCTCCATAGCTTCTAAGGCATTGGTCACCTCTTCTTTGGCTTTGGAAGCCTCTGCTTGTTCAGATTTAACATTCTCTTGAAGGTCCGCGGTTTGAGCATCCTTCTTATTCAGCTCAGCCTACAAAGGTGAGATATATCATCAAAACAGGTTATGAAGTACCAAGCGTATAACAAGTTATGCACTTTGTACTTGGGGGTTAATGCCTATTTGCTCTATCGTCAACATATTTTTCACAAGTCTCAAGTACAATGCAAGCATTATCCTTAACACTTGGGGGCTAATGTACATCTGTTCAAAGCTGACGCGTTGATTCAAGACCCGGTTTACCTTGCAAAGCTAAACCGGCCCTTGGGGGCTACACAGGCGAAAAACTACAGGAATACAATGATCACGTCTGATGTACTTCAAAAGATCAGTTGGTATATGGAGCACAAGTTTGCAAGAGTTAAGGTCTTATACAGTCCCGGTTTATGATTGCCATCATAAACCAACCCTTGGGGGCTACTTGGGTTGATGCTTGTACTTTGGATTCAAGAAAGGAAAGTGATGAAAATACCTCATAGCGCTCTTTCATCAGGTTCACCAAACCGGCTTCATAATCACGGTTTGAGTGCAGACGGTTTAGAAAACTGGAATGGAGTTCTTGAGCGCTGAGATGGGCGTAGCTTGACAAGTCAGTGCTCCATTTTCCTTTTTCCATGGCAGCGCGCTCTTCCTTGGCACTATGTTTGGCCAAGATTACAGGATGGCCAGGAGAGGTGTGACCAATACCAGTAATCATAACCTCGCCTTCTTTGTCTCTAGTAGCCTTTTCCGGAGTTGATGGAGTGTCAGTAGCTCTCACCGGACTAGAAGACCTATCATCAGCCCGGATTGGATCTGCTGGTTCAGCATCAGTCACAGCAATGTCAACTTCTGGTTGTTCATCAATACTGTGATCTTGAGGGGGTGGTTCATCAAAAGTAGCTTCAGGATTTGGACCCTCCGGTTCAACAGTTTGTTCCGGTTCAACCGTTTGCTCCGGTTCAAGAACCACGTGGTCTTCGGGCGGATTGTTCACCCGAGCCTTTTTGCTGGGTTTGTCTTTAGCTCTAAAACAGAAAAAAGATGTGAAAGTTAGGCATAGTATATAAAGTATGAAAACATCAAAAGAAGGAATTGAAGTGCTTACCCAGCTACAGTTTTGAGAGGAGGAAGTTGGGTCGCTGTTGACTCGCCAGAGGATGAAGGAGGTGTCACCTGATAATTTGAATCGGACGGATTAAGAGGTTGTCGGAAATAGCCTGTCCTGGGATAATAATTGTCAGAAGTGAATGAGACCTCAGATCGGCGCTTTTGAACCGGGGTATCAGGTAAACCGGCCAAAGTGACCTTTTGGCCGCTGTGTCGGGTTGTGCGGCGAGCCTCGTGATGATGCGTCTTCAAAATAAATGTTGGATCCAAGTAAGCAAGAGGATGAGAAAAGCTTACTTTCTGGACCGGTTGACAAATTTTTTGTGTTGGCATAGAGTCTGAATCGGAGGAAAGGATAATTACCTCTACATTGTCAGCTTGGCTGCCCTCAATGTCCTCCTGATAAGTATCATTATGAATGAGATGCATGAAAAGTGAACCAAGTGAATCAAGTTCTACCTCAACTTCCGGTTCATCCGGTTCGTCATCCCATTCCATACTAATGCGCTCAGCTGCCTTCCGCTTTGAGGTTTTCTTGACGGCTTTTGTTTTAGGATGGGAAGGCTCTGCCACTTTCTCCTAAGGCTTCCTTTTCCAGAACGGATCATCACCCTGTTTCAAAGATGGGCAAAGGATATTCAAAGCTTGTACAGTACGAGGATATCAAGTGTAAAGTGGAAGACAATACTTACAGTAGGCAGTTTGTTCTTCGTATAAAAGGGGTTTAATCCGGTTTGGCGACAGACAGCTTCCGATTCATTCAATATCTTTTTAACAGACTCTGTTACTTCTTTATCTGTTAGCTGAATGTTGATATGGCGTTGGGAGTCTTCTATGTTGCTAGTATACTCGCACATTAAACCGGTGCGGAGACTTAATGGCAGGATGCTCCAGGATATCCAGCAACGAACAAAGTCGACACCTGATAAACCGTTGGCCATAAAGGCTCGGAGCTTGGCGAATTGAGGGGCTTATGAGGCCTGTTCCTGGGCACTTAGACGTTGCGGCAGTGGATGAGTATTGGCGAGCCGGTGAGCACGGTAACCCGGCAGACGGTTCTCATCTTCGGGGGAGGTGTCTTTACAATAGAACCAAGTTTGGTTCCATTCTTTGGGGTGATTGTGCAGCTTAGCATGAGGAAATTCAACCTCTTTCCTGTTCTGAATGGAGACGCCGCCAAGTTCAGTATTGGGACCGTCTACGAATTTAGTACGCCGGTTCAGATGAAAGAAGTCTCGGAACAACTCAACCGTTGGCTCTTCTTGTAAGTACACTTCACAGAAGACTTGGATGTTGCATATATTGGATACCGAGTTGGGTCCAATATCTTGAGGGTGGAGCTGAAAACTGGCAAGCACATCCCGGAAAAACTTTGACCCGGGCGGTTTGAAACCACGGCCTATGCGATCAACAAACACCACTGCCTCACCCTGCTTAGGGGTGGGAGGATTTTCTGGCCCAGGTACTCGCCTACGGATCTCATACTTCTTTGGTAAGGTGCCGATCTTAACCATACCATTCAGCTGCTCCTCGGTAACCCGGGAGGGAGCCTAGTTGCAGGAATAAAACTGCTTGGCCATTGCAAGCGGAAAGCTGAAAAGAAATGCTAGTTTACAATTCATTCATGGTAAGGCATAAGGTTCAACAGGATAAAGAAATCCACATATGTGAAATTGGTAAACCGAAGGATGATACAATTATGAATGACAATGCAATAGGTGGAAAAAGAGATATACACATATTATTAAACTGGAGTATGATGACAGACACAAAGGAGTTGCCGGTTTACAAGGGGACTAATGGTATATAATAGATTATTTTTTACAAGGGTAAACCGTCTATGTGATGCATAAGGTACGGATCTAAGGCAAGAATGAATAAGTAAGGTAAAACAGGTTTCACAAGACTGCGTTGAAATTTTTGATTTACCTTAAGCCAGGAAAAGGAAAAATATTGAGACTCAAAAGCTTGGTCTAGAAGCAGTTCACGAAAGGTCCAGATCAAGTTACGATTGGATCAAATGGTTGAGATAAGGAGTTTCATACTACTATGCGGAATATATCAAGATCAAGTTCTACTGGCTATGGGTTGACGAAGAACACGAAGAGAGGAACATGAACCCGCATGAACCCTAAAAGATCTACAGGGAAAAGAGGGGAAGTTTACCGCAGCGGTCCAGGTAGCGGTGATGCGCCGTGCTTTTCTGATGCAACGAGGTTGATGCAGCAGCCAACGGAGAGGCAGAGGCGGAGCTCGACGACGGCCGCAGCACTCGGGTGCAGGGTGTCGCAAGGAGGAAGAAGAAGCGAAAGGGACGAAGGAGAAAAAGAGAATGGCCCTTGGTCCTATTTATAAGGCGAACCAATAAGCGACAAGTGCGTGAATCAAGGAGCTTAAAATGGATAGTTAATAAGGATGTCGCCTCAATGGTTGGATATTCATTAATGAAGGGTATCTTCGGCTTCAACGAATAGATGACATCATGGCGGTTTACTATGGATCTAAAGGATGACATCACAATGGTTTACCAGATCCATACGAAGGTGCCAGGGAAAGAATTTTTCTAAGTATTGAAGATTGACATGAACAAGTTCAAATCAATCCGGGGCCTAATGTTGGGGATATGACTACTGGAGATAAACTGACTAGGAGTGGCCGGGTTAACTCCATGAATATAGAAGCCCATAAAGGCATGAGGATGGTGGCGCTTTACGAAGGCCCAAGGCCTAAAGGCGGGTTAAGGCGTGTAGATGTAAACTGACTCTTTCATGTAACTTGTATTGTACGTTAGAAGGAACAGAGACCCAGCCGGACACGTTTATGATCCGGCCTCGGGACTCTGTAAACCGGCGGGCGTCAACCTATGTATATAAAGGGAACACCCGACAATGGTTTAGGGACAACATACAACAACTTGAGAGCCAGGCAAAGCGGATTCGCTCCCTGGTCATCGAAACCCTAGCAATACCAACACAACTAGACGTAGGCTTTTACCTTCATTGAAGGGGCCGAACTAGTATAAAAATCCTCGTGTCCCTTGTCTGATTTAACCCCTTTAAGCTAACCCATAGCGATGGTTCCACGACTAAGTCCTTTCATGAGGACATATGCCGTGACAAAACCACGACAGGGCCGTTTGCAGCCCATGTTATCTTTCGGCCTTCTCAGGGCCCATTTATACTTGGGCTCATTTCCAGCATTCGGTTACTTACGGCCCGTTACTGCCATTTTCAGCTTGTGGGCCAAATTCAGCCCGTGGTTACAGTCGGCTCGATTGTGGCCCGTTAATACGTTGGGCCGTTTTCATAGCATCATCAAATACGGCCTATTAACGATGGCCCGTTATGGTTGGCCTATAAACGGACGACTCCAACTCTAGCCTGTTTACGGCCATAATGCGGTCTGTTTTTGGCCCATGTTTGGATAATCAATCATACGGCCCGTCTAAGGCCCATTGATGGTACGGCCCATAGAAGGCCCATTGTTTCTACGGCCCGTAGGAAGCCCAGTGTCACTATAGTAAATATGTAGCCCATGGCCTATTAAAGGAGGGAAACTACTATAGGTTTAGACTTGCTAATGGCCCAAGATGATTATAGGCCCATGTTTTTTTGCATATGAGTAACGGGCCGGCCTGAAGACCGACAACACTGAGATCCACTGAACCTTCCAGCCTAAATTACAGCATACCGACCAAAGAATAAACCTAGACTATACAACAAAGAAATTACGGCATATTACATCCACTGGGAATCAAAGTTTGCTACCGGTGATAATAAAGCGCAACATGACCGTGGATTGCATACACTGGGCATCAAAGGTCGCCACCAGTGCATATAAATGTGCCGACAAAAGAATATACAAAACTGAGAGCACTTCAGAAGACACTAGACCTGGCAAGCTCGGGCCCCGCAAGCAGCCGAACAAGCTAATGAGACCTCAGTTGTGTCAATGATAGATGCTTCATCCCTAGCTGTATGGAACCATAGTGCACAAGGCAGTCCCCTAACATCTTCATTACATCTTTGACTTCAAGTCGGAGCTGAGCTGAAGCAAGCCTTTCCGCTTTAAGTTGAGACTGAAGAAGTCGAACTGATTGAGGCAGTGACTACAGAGAGGTTGTCTCACACTTGCTCGTGAGTAGATTCAACTCACTGTCTTCATCAAGACAGGACCTTGGGGTCATCTCGCTGTCCTCAAGATGGTTTGGCTCACTATCTTTCCTAAAGTTCTGCCTGGCATAAGAGATACGACTCTGAAAGAGAAACAAGGAGACACGTAACAGGTTTCACAATTATATAAGCAAATAAATGGATCTGTTCTGCATAAGGAACATGTTTTTACAACTACAATTTAAAACTGGTAGTTGTTGCAAACATCCAATCAGATGTAAACAGCAGTGGAGGAAATGATGCATATCCAAATCTATACTAGAACAAAGTTTGAAGGCTTGAGAAGGATGAACTTACATTACATGTTAACACGGGTTGGACAAAGCCCTTCTCCATGTTGATGGAAAGATAATTCAATAAATTCCCCAAAGAAAATTCTTTATAAGCATTGCCATTATTCTAAATTTTGCAAAGAGTAAATATAGATCAAATAATATTGGAAGAAATAGAGGATAATGAAGCTCAGGTGCAGACTGATGATACATAATCAAATAGAAATTAATTAAGTACAGTGTTACAAGGCAAAAGGTACTGACAAGAGGAATGTAGACATCAATGTGTGCAGTAGCATTGGCTTTATTCAACATTTTGGTAAGAGTAAATGTAGATATGATAATTTGGAGAAAGTGGAGGGTAGGGCAGATAAGATGCCGAGTAATGCTAGACAATCAACTATCTCATGATGCATGTACAGTAATACCACCACCGTCCATTATTAGTTGTCGCTCAAATGGATGTATCTAGCACTATTATGTTATAAATACCTCCAATTGATCAACAATTAATTCGATACAGAGGGAGTACATGACAACATGTACCATGAGCAATCCAAAACTTCATAACCATTGTGTTAATTCTACATTTATCTAAGAGTAAATATAGATCTTATAATTTCAAGCAAAGGGAGGATAAAGAAGCGAACATTTACAGTGATGCTACATAATCAAACAGCAATGAGTGTAAGTATGCTGACAAAGGGCAAGAGGTACTGACAAGAACAATGCAGAGCCCAGTATTATCATGAGATCCTATGATCCTTTGGGAAAGGATATTCATCTGAAATTAGTTTTCATACAAGAGAGAAGGTAAGGCACATGCAGAAATTTAGGAGTTCAAATTTTGAATTGATATCATAGACAGTACCTGATGCTGGGCTGTCAGCAGTTCTAATAGGGGTTTGGCCACTGGAGTAGGGGTAAAGTCTGTTATAGTTGGGCATGTGGTTTTTGTGGCTGCTGATCTATCTGATTTAACAGGTATCACTACCTTTTCCAAATACCTTGTTTCTACTCCTTGAGGATCTGCAATCACCCTCTTCCTTTTGGACATCTATTTCGAAAGAACAACATTTGACTGGAAAAACATAGTATGACGACACATGGAATAGGTACATAAAATGTATAGGTATGGCATATACTCATATATGATGCTTAAACTAAGCAGATGGTGTAACAAAGTAGAAGTAATGCAAGAGGTCAGATGCAAAATATGTGCGACCAATACAACCTTGCCAAGTTAGAGCATGCACCTTGATGGGTGAATAAGATAGGCCATCCTCCACCATGCCAAGTTTGTTAGCCAATGGATTGTTCCGCAATATTACTCTTGTGCACCCATTCTCATACTCATTTTGATAATGTTCAATACCTGACATGCATGAAAACATAAAACAAGTGAGATTATCTTTGTAATGCAGAAGTGATTATAATCCAATACTTCCTCCCTGTAAACCCCTTTGTGCTATCTCTGCAATTCTTCTAAGAGGTGCCATGCATGTTGTAATTTGGTGTGTGCATTAATATAATGTGGCCTACTACTCAAAATATGAGAGCTCCAGAAGTGATGATACTTCGTAGATGACAGCTTCAACATATAGTAAAGAAGAACAAGTCGACCTGACCTGACAGATTCAAAATATACTAAGGGAGAATAACTCGACTTGACCAGTCGACCGCAAGAGAAGAGGATCATCTTAAAGAAGAGCAGAAGAGCAAGCAGATTGAAGATATTACAAGTCTTTCTATACAATGTCAGTTGGCCACCCATGATGAACCAGAGCGCATAGAGAAATACTACTCCTTCCGGTATCTCCATATGTGGCTCACATGCATTTCGAAACTAAAGTAGGAACATTTAGCTGACCAATTAAACATCTCTCAGTTTTACTAATATCACCATAAATCATATTTGAATTTGTACAACTAAGCTTGTTTAGCTCGATGGGTGGAGCAGTCCTATTACGACACGAACCATGTAGGTTGATTGTGGTCATCATAAAATGGGGAAACCGTAAGCATGATGAGTATAGTGTTGACTATGGCAGTGGGATGGCACATCTGAAGCTGCAAACCGCGCAAAGGGCAGTTAGCAACCGATATTTGCTTTGAAATAACAACTAAGATTTGGTATGGACAAGAAAGTACAGTCAACAAGTGACAAAGAAATGCAATTGTGTTGTCTCTCTATATGTCGCGACGTGCATTTGGAAACTCAAGTGGGACCTTTAGCTAACCAATTAAATGTGTCTGTTAACTATATCGGTATCATATCACAATCATATTTAAACATACAAGCTTTGGGATTTTGAGTGTTGTGTTGTTTAGCTTGAAGGGTGGAATAATGCTAGTATGACAGAAAGCACCTACGCAGATCATAGTAGAGTAGACAAAAGGGGAAACCCATAAGCATCAAGAGTAAAATCAGGAAAGTGGAACTAGCTGGACCAGTGGGTGGCGCACATGCTTTTCGAAACGAATATAGGAACATTAGGTGACCAATTAAACGTTCTCTGTTTTAGTAATATGAGCGTCATATGATATTCGTATTTCAACATGTAAGCTTTGGAATTATGAGTGGCATGTTGTTTCGCTTGATGGGTTGGGGTCTTGAGGAGCAGTGCTAGCACAACACGAAGCAGTGAAGCACCTACGATGATGGTAGTGAATATAAATGGGGAAACCATAAGCTTTACGAGTATAGTGACAGTGACATGGCAGATCTGAAGGTGGAAACCGGACAAAGCTACTTCGCAACCAATGTTTGCATTC
Organism: Triticum dicoccoides; assembly: GCF_002162155.2. Classification (NCBI taxonomy): domain Eukaryota; kingdom Viridiplantae; phylum Streptophyta; class Magnoliopsida; order Poales; family Poaceae; genus Triticum; species Triticum dicoccoides. The sequence continues at coordinate 523,594,354 of NC_041384.1, read as the reverse complement.
AACTAGCCACTACGATTTGGTAGACAAGAAAAGTACAGTAAACAATTTAAGATCTATTTTTCGGGTGAGATCAATAACTTAAGCACATATTGAAGAGTACCACCTATCTTGCGACGCCGTGTAGGCCCCAGCTGATACGTTGAGGGTGCTGTGGGTGCAATGGCTGTCGGCGGTGGGGAAGAAGACTTTAGATGGCAGACGACCAGGTTGGGGGATAAATCCTATTGCCGTGGACGAGGCGGTCGTAGCAGTGGCAACGGCAAAGTGGACGACGGCGCCGATGAAGCGAGACGATGCGATGAAAGGATCCTGGTCCGGTGCCGTGGATGAGAGACGTCCATTTCTTGTAGTGGACGACGGGGTAGGGGTAGCAGCTCCGGCAAGGTGGAGGATGGGGTGGCGGACGGAGGAGGCTGGCTGAAGTGGGGAGGTTGTCGTGGTGCCGACGGTGTATGAATGGGGAAATGGAGGGGGTGGGGGATCTCAAACTTTGGGACGCGCTTGTCTGAAATGTGGGAAAGTTATGAACTTATCCCCCATTTAAAATTTCGGACATCACATCGGTTGGGGATAGGACGGTAATCTCGCATCTCCCAAATATTTGCCGGTAACGATTTTGGGCGAGTAGAGGGTGTTTTGCCGCCCATGGTGTATGAACGGGGCTGACAGGTAGGGCGGTTGTGTCACGTCTGAAGGAAGTTACCCATCTGCCCCTATTTAAAATATTAGCCTACATCGATTTTAGACGAGGAGAGCTTGTTTTGCCACCCACCGTGGATGAATGGGAAAATGGAGGGAGAGACACATGTCTTTCGGACGAGCTTGAATCAAATGTGTTTTGCCGCCCACGTTTGGCGCCCACCGTGTCTGAATGAGCTCAGAGGCCATCGTGTCATGTCTGATTGAAGTTACTAGTCTACCCCTATCGACAGCAGTGTAAATCCGGTCGATAAGGATGTCAAGTGTCAGGGGTAGATAGTAATTTCCATCTCGAAAACACTTGCTTCGGGAACCCAACAAATGATAGTGGGTGTTTAGCTGCTTCATTCAAAACTTGGGAGAATTAGCATTCATGTTTTCCCTGGGCCGTGGCAACTAAATCCAAATCTAATTTTTATTCGATTACGAATATCCACAGATAATTCTATGTTTTGTTATTTATTTCTTCAAAACCACAACAAAGATTTATTCCACCTTTATATATGATTATGATTTAGAAATGTCGTGATCTTTGAATTCAGTAGGTTGGATACACTTTGAGTCAAACAGTTATTTCATCCAATACAATATGCTCACACGAAAAACAGTTCACCTTATGTCAATCATATAAGTTCTGAGGATTACCTCGCCTAAAAAATCCGGATCATTACAACACATGGACAACACAGGGGGTCTTACAACATAATCCATTCAGAGACATGACACAACATGCAAGTACAATAATCTAATGACAATTTCAACTGCTATCTAAAGAAGAACTGGGATTACCCTGGGCTTCAGATAGCAGAAGCAGCAGGACCTCCTCCGTCTTCAAATGCAACATTCTTAGTTCCT
>NC_041384.1:523590779-523592790 GCF_002162155.2 Triticum dicoccoides | reverse complement strand
AATTCTTGGGTTGCTTGCATAATGCGTGCAGCTAATTCCATAATTTCCAGCTTCAAGATCGAGATTACCTCATTCATGGCAGCCACACCATCTCTTTCTGCCTCTAGTAGAGCCTCGAGAACTATAATATCTATGCTCAGACTGCTCTCCGGTGGTGTTGCCTCTGAACTGCTACCATCTGGTAACATGGATGGCGCACAGCTTCCACAAATAGATTCTGGGGTTGTACATTGTGTCCTAGTGTGAACGGCATCCTGAAAGGTTTCCGCTGGACATAAGTAAGAGATAGTTATCGCATGATCCAGGCAGTAAGCTTACATGGTAAACAACATACAAATTATTGCCGAGCATGGCAAGCTATATTTAAATGGTTCGAAGCAGCATCAGCCGAAAATAAATTAAAATGGTAAGATGAAACTAGGGATGTAAGTGACAAATAAACGACATCCACCAGTCCCATCTAGTTAGTTTTTGCTAGCTCCCTGGTTCATTTTCCTCAAAAAACAAAAACTCTTTTGAACTATCATACCACTAGTGGACTTTAATCGGGATTAAACGGGACCCAGTTGACATCCCTAGTTGAAAGGGAGTGTACCACCTCTATATTTAAGTTGCCAAGGCATCTAAGCAGTTGAAATAATCTGAGAAAGCACTTAACAGTGTGGCCTCATATAAACTACGAAGATAGTCTTGTGATGAAGTTCAGAGGAAAAGTTAAGGACTCAAATGAACTAGGCATGCATTTCTTTACGATAGTACAGCAGGCACTGCTGACATATTGGCCAACTCAGGTATAGCGTAACAAGTAACAAACAAGAATTAAAATCAAGCAATACAGCAAAGCAGACAACTAAACTATTTGTTATTCTGTAGGATTACAGGTTGAGGGCACAAGCCAAGAAAGCAGCCCACACGCATTACATTTCACATGTACTAAAACACACTAGCTTACCATATGTTGCTGTGAAGCCTCGCTGCTGTTGCAATGTTCTTTGAAGATATCGTCAGCATCTCGTGGTTACAAATCTACTTGTTGTTATTCTGCACCCTCTATTTAGGTAAAATTAATTTTAATCACATGCACTGGTTCGAATTGATCATCAATGGTTCATATAAACTAATGAAAGAAGCGTGTGTGCATACACGACAATATATCTACTTCCCTCTATTTTTATGCTTGTTCGAGCTGCCAGCCCCAAAAGAACAAATAATTTGCTTGATGGGGTTGGCAGCTCCATAATTATTAGAAGCATCAAATTAGTTATGCAACTTGGGAAGATCAAGAACACACACAAAATTAATGAACAGAGGCTCGTAGCAGTGATGTAATAGCTAGCATCAGAAAATGTAGGGTAAAACGAACAAAAACCAGTGGAACCACATGCTAGTTTGTTGATGTGTAATTAAGCATAGAGAACATGAAGAAGTCTGATGGAACCAACAGGTGGCATCAGAACAACACCGTTATCATAAATATAGCATACAAGAAGTAAAATAGTAGGCAGTGATATCTAGGAAGTACAATAATACTTAGGACAAAACTAAAGCATATTAACTATATGTGCACTGGTATGTAATTTAGCACATGTAACATGTTCACTGCCAGAGTATGGCCCTATAGGTGCAAGCAGAATAACGCATCTCACGAAAAACTGAATGATGCCCTAAAGAAATTCAAAGGTGCGGTGCTTATGCTAAGAAAGTGAACGTAGGCGCTGACCGTTGGATAATATTACCTGATTCTTGGCGGCGTATGGGTATCGTTGGCATACTTGATAGCTAAGGATTGTCGATGGTGCTCGTGTCGCGGTTGAGTTTGGGCCGGCTGTCGCTGTCGCTGAAGCGGCTCCGGTGCTACGGTTGCGGCGCCTGTCAACATACAAGAAAGCTCATCTGTGGTAAGTGAACAGTTGCACGATAAAGAGAAAAACAAAAGGAGTACAGATCGGAATAACCTGATGAGGCTGTGGCGTCCATAAAGCAGGGCCGGTGGAGTTGAATATGGCGTCCG
>NC_041384.1:523581528-523590114 GCF_002162155.2 Triticum dicoccoides | reverse complement strand
GAGATATTTCGATGTGAGCGGGAAGTTTGAAAGCTTTTGGCACCTAAAATTATATTCTGCTCTTGTACGGCCGACTTTGATATCATGGCCGAGAATTTGTTTGTTTTGCACGCTAAAAAAAGTGCAAGTTTTGAAAATCAATGTCTCCAACTCGAAACTTAGACTGTCCATTCAATTCAAATATGGATCATTGAGCTACTACGAGCAAATACCATCATATGGTCCAATTCAAATGAAATTCCAAATGTGTTTACCTAAATATGATGACAAAAGCAAAAATGTGTATGTGTATGAATAAAGTGGATGATTATAAAGTTTGAACATGCCCGTATGTGTATATCTCTAGGTTTGATATATGAATTTGAAATCACGAAATCTCGGCTTAAAAATGTACCTCTGTTTAAATGAATTACAAAAGCTAATGATGGAGTCGAATTCCAAAATTCCAATATTAGGTTTGTAATTCTGGTACATCAAAGTATATCATGCATGTTCAAAAGTATCGTTATCTCATAGTCCAAACTGTGAAACAAATTGATCAACCTTGACTGCACACACTATTGACCATGTATATCTCAATTACGCTAAAGTCCCTGAAATATAGACACCTCACTCTTTATCTGAAGCCACCCCCCCTCGTCGCCCCCCCACACACAGAGAGAAGTTGTTCTCTCCCCCAAACACCAACACACTAGCACATTAACACCCCTCTCTCTTCTAAAGTCCGGAGCCCAATATAGGTGTCTATCACTTTGTCTCTTGGGCATGCACACATCTCTTGCCCCACTCTCTAGCTAGGTCTCCCGGCATCTCTCTTTCCCAAGCACATGCACTATGTAGAATGTATCTTGCCCATGCACACAAAACGTCGCCCCCAAACGTCTATCTCCCTAGTTATGTGGTTCTCGCACACTCACCTCACACACCACCCCCACTACAAAACAAGCACATTTTGTCTCCTTGTTCACCACTCTCCTCTTTCCATCTCTCCCACATGCGGACCCGCCGCAGCTCCTCCCTATATACATATATGTCGTGACTATTTCCATAGATCCCTAATGTATCATCATTCTTGATCTCACACATTGTTCTCTACACCATCTATTCTAGATCTCTCATGAAGTCCCTATCGCACACACGATTACTCGCTTCACTTGCGTCTCCGTACATAGGCCAATTTTAAACAACATCAACATTGTCTCCCTATCTATACACCATTTATGGACACAAACGCCCCCTCTCTCGCACCCTCTCTAAATCTCTCTCTCTCTCTCTCTCCATCGCTAGCTCTCTCTCTCTCTCTCTCACTCGCTCTAACACTCCTCTCCCACACACAATCGATGTCCCTTCCAAATAGTCTGCTCCCCCCGCCCACACCCATGCTATCCTGCTACTACACATGTCACACCATTCCCCCTTCCCTTATACTAGGTTTACATCATTAGTGGTCTCTCTACTCCACATACACACACTCCCTCTCACACACAAACACACGCACAAACACCCATTAATCTGGATCATCATCTCTCCCCATGTCGACATATGTATCTCGCACACTCACTCTCTAATTATGTATATGTGTCTCCATGTTACACAACACAAAGCCCCATGTACATGTCTCTCTCTATCCTCCACACACATAGACACAAAGAATTTGTTATCATTGCCACAGTCTCTAGACATATCACACACACATTGTCTCTCTCTCTCTTGTAAACACGCTCAACAAGGGTTTCCCCGTGAATAACTTACCATCTATTCATCAACAGTCGTGGCAGTACGGCGAACATGAGACGTGAAAAAGAATAAATCTACACGTGCTTAGACCACCTAGTATGATTACTAGGACTAGAGCAAGCCAAAAAGCGTGCCGCCGTCACCCCCTCCTTATCGGCAACGGGAAAACCTTTGTTTTACACAGTCGAGAAGTCATTGTGCTAAGGCCTCACATGCTGAGGCATTGAATAGAATGTAGATGCTAGTTTACGGAAACAAGTATCAATAATACGTTTGTATCTCCATACTTATATTTCTTCTCTTATAAAAAACCGAGTTGGTGTGATGGTACGCGTGCCATCTTGTAATATTGCCGGATGTGGGGTTCCGGCAAACCCTTAAGGTTCGAACACTGGGGTGCGCGCGAAGTCTTTCCCTCCTACCGATCTATGCTCTAGCTCGCTAAGATCTTGCAGACGAACTCGACGAACTCACAACACAGAAAGACACGGGGTTTATACTGGTTTGGGCCACTGTTGTGGTGTAATACCCTACTCTAGTGTGGTGGTGGTGGATTGCCTCTTGGGCTGATGATGAACAATACAAGGGGAAGAACAACCTCCTGAGGTTGAGGTGTTCTTGTGCGTATGAACTTGTGGTGTGTAGATTCCCTCAAGCTAGGATGAGATGGCCCTACTATGGTGGTGGCTAGTCCTATTTATAGAGGCCCTGGTCCTCTTCCCAAATATTGAGCGGGAAGGGAGCCAACAATGGCGGGCTAATTTGAAGGGGGACAACTAGTACAAGCTATCCTGACAAAAGCGATCTTCGCCTGTGAAAGGCTCTGGTGGTGACGCCGTCTTGGGCTCCACGATGACCTCTGCCTTGCCGTCTGCCTGGTCTTGGTCTTGTTGCACCGAAATGGCAACCTTTGCCTGAGGCCTCGGTACTCCGCGGCTGCGCTAGCCTCCTTTGCACCAAAGAGGAAACAAGGACGCTGCGCGCGCTGACGCCCTCCTGGCACCGTTCGTCATGGCTCACGTCACGAGAGCCTCGTGAGGTTTGCCCTGCCTTGGTATCTCCGCTCCTCGTGAGCCTGCCAGACCAGGCCACTCCCACTACTAGAAAAAGGGCTGCTAGTGGCGCACCTGTTTTTCGCTACTAATGGCGCACTACAGGTGCGCCACTAGCACCACGCCATTAGATTTTTTACTAATGGCGCACCACGCAGGAGTGCGCCATTAGTAGCAATTTTTTCAAAAAAAAAATTAAATTTTTTTCAAATTTTTTTTAGGGTCAATATGCTTAATCTCAGGTCAAATCACACTCTGTGATCAAACTTCCCAGAAGGTCACCCATCCTCACACTACACCAGCCCGAGCACGCATAACTTCGTAGTTCCATCCAACCCCAGCACCACCTCACTTCACAGGCACTTGTTGATATATGTATCATATCAATCCTATTAAACCTTGCTGATGTCTAGGACTTTGTTCATGAGTATGATGAAATTTTGAAAAAATATTTCAAACTTCCCGGTCATATTACGTATCATATTTTGAAAAATAATTCAATTTTTTTGCGAAACCAATTTTTTTTCTGTTACTAGTGGCGCACCTAGCATACGGTGCGCCACTAGTAAGTTTCAAATTTTTTGAATTTTTTTGCCTCCAGATCTTAAAAGCCCCATAACTTTTTTTCTATTAGTTTTTGGGGATTTTGAAAATGTTTAGCAGGGTTCGCCCCGTTAAATTTGGATGTAACTTTTCGTGTAGATGATTTTCATATAGAGAACTTTTTAATCCGAGTTCGTATGCAAAAGTTATGCCCATTTTACAAATTCCCAAGAGATTTTGCAAATAAAGTCGAAATTCATATTTGTAAGTTTTCCCAACAACTAGACCACATATCACATGGGAAACTTATTTTCTTTTATTTTTTGACATTTCCATCAATTTTTTTTATTTTTTTAACTGAAAAGGCGGTCCACAGGGGCGGGGGGGGTGCATTCGGTGGAAGTTTTGGGCCAAGTTAGTAATGGCGCACCGTGGGAGTGGTGCGCCATTACTAGTTAAACTAGTAATGGCGCACCACACCCACAGTGCACCATTACTAGTTTTGAAAAAAAACAAATTCTGATTTTTTTTGAAAAAAACTTAGTAATGGCACATCAGTTGACAGTGCGCCATTACTAGTTGTCCACTGGTGCGCCATTACTAGTTTTGAAAAAATAAATAAAAAATTTGAAAATTTTTTACTAGTGGCGCACCGTGGATGTGGTGCGCCATTACTAGTTTAACTAGTAATGGTGCACTATCCACTGGTGCGCCATTACTAGTTTTGAAAAAAATGTTACTAATGGCGCACCGTGGATGTGCTACGCCATTAGTATTGGGACACTAATGGCGCACCTATACATGGTGCGCCATTAGTTTATACTAATGGTGCACCACATGTCTGGTGCGCCATTAGTGGCCATATCATCTATAGCCCTTTTCCTAGTAGTGTCCAGAGGAGGTCTTGCGTCGTCCGCCTCGCGAGGCTTGGCCCCTCGCGAGGGTCTTGGATGCTTTGTTGGTGAAGATGGGCCGTACGGCCTGCTGCTTGGCCATGCCGTGGGCCGTAGGCAGGAAAATCTGGGGACCCCCGTTCCCATAAAGCCGACAGTAGCCCCCGGGCCCAAGGTGCGCTCGGGCTTGGCTTCGCGGCGAAGCCAAGGGTCAAGTTCGGAGCACCGCGGGCCCCAAAAGCCTGCGGCCTCGATCGGCGCGTGGTGGTTGATTGGACGTGGGCATCTCCGCTTGCCCACGCTGCCCTTGAATCCGCCTGGCTATGCGGCCCGCCTTCTTGCACAGTTATTCTTCCCTCGCCGCGCCCGGCTCTTCCAATCTCCCTGCTCCTTTGATGTCCTGCTCCGCCTTCCCAATCCAATTTGCGCTCCACCCGTTACACCGCCATGGCGCAGAAATAGGCCGGGAAGTGGAAGAAACCCTTGTCCTCGCCAACTGCGCCTCCATCCTTTGAGCCGGCGCTCGGCCGGCCTCGGGTGCTCAACGACGAGGCCATGGGCAAGGTGCGCCCCATGCTCACCTCTTGCTTCAACGAGTGGGGAGAGACGCCGGCCTGGCCTGCGTCTCGCTCCAGCATGTCTTGGGCAGTCACCATGGTTCCGATCTTCATTGATGCCCTTTGGGCTGGCCTGATTCTTCCCTTCTCCGCCTTCTTCAACGCGGTTCTCGAGCACTATCCGATCCACATGCTCCATCTCAACCCTCAATCTGTGACCCTTCTTGCCGTCTTTGCTTTCGTGTGTGAGGCCATGGTGGGCATCACCCCCTCCGTGGCACTCCTCTGCCACTTCTTCTCACTGCATCTCACCGGTGCCCGGCAGAGCTCAGGGTGTGTGGGCTTCCAGGCCGTGGCTGCGATAGCAGGCATGGGGATCGACTTCGAGCTCCCTTCATCGCGCGCGAGTTCCGCACGCGATGGGTGTTTGTTGATGCCGGCGTGCTCAACCCTATGCTCCAAGCTCCGGTGGGGCCTGCCATTCCAAACTCCGGCTGGGGTCACCAGAGGCTTGCGAGCCCCTGTCTTGCCCCCATCTGGGCCAGGCTGCGGTGGTTGAAGGACCTTGGTGTGACTGCGCCCATGGTGGTGAGGGAGTTCGTCAAGCGTCGAATCGCTCCGCTTCAGCGCCATTCTCGCCCGATGTGGGCCTTTCTTAGCGGATAGAACAACATGAGGTTTCAGGAGGAGGGGCTTCCTCTCGCTGCGCGGCAAACAGTGCTCACGGTCCTATCTGGTGTCCCTCTGCCGGACGAGATGCCCTGGAAAAGCTGCATGTTGTACCGCTGCGAGAACAAGGTCACGTTTGCCGTGAACATGCCTTCCTTTGATGAGTGGGCTGCGCCCAATAGGCTTGGTGAGGCCCCGTGAGAATCCCGTCAGCGTGGTCCACGTCTTCGCCACCGGTGCCGGGCTCGCCCTAGGTGACGATGCAGGGGAGCGAGCGGCAACAGTGGCCGGCTGCTCAGATGTTGAGGAGCACATGCCGAGCGCTGATCCAGGGGCGTCATCCTTGGGAGCTTGTGACGCCCCTCCTGAAGCGTCGGTCGCTGATGAGATGAGGCATGCGGCTCTCGAGGCCAAGGCTCCAGGAGCCTCGGGAGGTCGCAGCGAGAAAGAGGCGGGTTGTTCACCGCAGCCGGGCTCCCTGAAGCCATCCCTCTTGGTTCTTCTTCGGCTCCGCCGCGCTTCGGCCGTCATGTCCAGCGCTTCAGTCGCCTTTGTGTGGACTTAGAGGAGCTTCGCAAGAGGAAAGGATCCCCTAGCGGCGGTAGCATCTTCGGACCGTTGAAGCGACGGAAGTACATCACTATCGATGAGTAAGTACCTTATCTTGGTGATCTTCTATGTGCCACCTTCCTTTCCTGACGATTGTCCCCTCAGGTCGCCTTCTGCTAAGGCCACAAAATCTCCAGAGAAGTAGCTCCCTCTCGTCCCATCGCACCCGCCAAGCTCCAGCGTTACAGGCTCGGACGCTGCCCACGGCGTGGGGTCAGCCATGGGAGTTGGTCCGTCATCAAGGCGTCCCGAGCTCGCGCCTTCATCGTCCTTTCTTCGCGGCCTTGCTCGCAGCATAGCAGGTGTGCCAATGGCTCCTCCCCTGGTCACGGTTGGTAGCTAGCTAGCCTCGATCCTGGAGTCTTCTTCAAGCAGCAGGCCTTGTTCGATTCGGGCCCCTCGCGAGGGTCAGCTGGCGCCTGGGGCCATGCTATCCCCCAACCCCCAACCAAGAGGTGGTGCGCCACTTGATGCTCCAGCCACAGCCCCCGAGGTGGAGGACGAGATGGGCCGAGCGTTCGAGCTCAAGCGCGGGCGCAGCATGGTCCGCCACGAGCTCTTCTAGGAGGCGATGGGCGCGATGAACCGCCTTGGTGAAGAGCTTGCTGGTGTCGACTTGCATCTTGAGGCTGAAGGTCTTCGGTTGGTGGAGGAGCGGTGCAAGCTGCGAGTGTCCATCAACCTTGGTCGTTATCATCACGATCTTGAGAATGCGAAGGCCGAGGCGTCCATCAAGATTGCCAATGAGGCCCGCTCGCGAGCTTTGGAAGAAGCTCACGAGGCCGATCGCCACCGCGAGGCTGCGGAGGAGCGCGCATGGGAGCTCCAGGCCTGGAGCGGGTCCCTTGAGCAGCAGGTCGAGGCCCGCGGGGCTGCCCTTGCGTCAGTGAGGGGGACGCCTGCGAAGGAAGAGGAGGTCCGGCAGCGCGAGGAGACGCTAGCCCTGGAAGCCGTGGAGCGCAGCCTCAAGCTTGAGCGACTGGAGACGAGGGAGCGTCAAGTCGCTCAAGCTGAAGATGCCATCGGGGCCCGCGAGGCTAGAGTCGAGGAGGAGATCAATCGCCAGGTGGCCGAGGTTCGCGCAGATCTGGAGGGCAGGTATGACTTGAAGCTGAAGCTAGCCGGTCAGGAGGGTGCGGGCAGGGCCGCCACCCTCAGGCCCAAGTTGGGCGAGGCTGAGAGGCGTGCGGAGGCCACAGCTGCCGCCCTGGTTATGGCGCAGGCGGACTTGGCCTCCGCCCGCACCGAGCTGTCTTCCCTTCGGGAACGAGTTGATGATGCCGAGGCCGTCGCACGGCAAAACAGGGAGGAAGTGCTTCAACACCGGATGCTGGAGCGCGAGCATGCTCCTATGCTTCAAGACCTTCGGAACAAGGCCAACACCACCCTGGGTTACATATGCAACGAGAACTCCCCGACCCCTCACTGAAGTGACTATGCCAGCCACCTGACCTTCTTCACCGAGGTGGTAACACGCCTGGAGGCTCAATCTGCCAGAGCTCGGCAGTGTCACGCCCCAATACCGATGCGCCAGGTGTCTTCTAGTTATTCGCTATTGTTGCCTTGTCTTTCGCTTGCGTATTGCATCTTGCCATGTCATCATGTGCATTGCATCATCATGTTTTAAAAACTTGCGTTCGTCCGGGTTGCCCCGGTTCTTTTCGTTGTCCGTTCTGAGCCCAAACACACTTGCACGCACCCGTGGCATCTCTGAAATATTATTTTATAAGTGGCCGGAAACTGTTCTCGGAATGGGATGAAAGTTGGCATGTGGTCTTATTATAGTGTAGACAGACCGCCTGTCAAATTTCATCGCATTCGGAGTCCGTATGACGCCCCAACAGATAACTATAGCGACAATATAGTCGGTCCAATCGTCGGACGTTTTCGGTCTCCGAAAACTGTTGCCGGGGTTTCCCTCTCTTTCCTCCCTAGACCGTCTACACAGTCCACTACCTACCGCCAGAACCAACCTAAGCTCTCTTGTCAGCTCGCGGACCTCCTCGCGCGCGCGTCTGAAAGCTGTCCCGGACCCGACCCCGGTTGTCGTTACCGATGGGTCCGGAACATCCCCAAACATCTACGAAACGTCTCCGTTTTTCTTTTTGGGCTACCTAACCTATTTTTCTTGTCCGTCCAATTACGATTGGAGGTACCTAACCGCCCTAAACTGATTTCATCTGCTATAAATATAAGGTCCAACCCTAGATCCTAGGGGTATTGTCCCATCGATCCCACCGCGCCGCCACTCCACCTGGTTTCCTCGGGATCCCTCCCGGACCAACCAGCAGCTTCATCCCTGATCAAAAAAAACTTCCTCTCTCGTTCTCCACCAGCCAACCCAAATCCATCCCCTCCTCGTCGCCTTGGAGCCCGAGTGCGCCACCACCTGTCGGCGACTCCGCTGGCCCCGTCTAACCTCGCCGCCGACGACCACCTCCATCAGCAAGGACTAGCCATGGATGGCCATGGAGCACCAAGCTGCTGCCCGATCCCTCCTCGTCGGAAGTCCCTCGCCGGAGCATT
>NC_041384.1:523578887-523580207 GCF_002162155.2 Triticum dicoccoides | reverse complement strand
TTTTGCTTCACCTCTTCCCATGTTAATCAACATTTAATATTGTTGGGTACCTAAACGAGAGAGAAGTAAACAAGTCTCGTGGTGTTTTGTCAATATGCAACGGAGTTGCATATTGAGATCCACTTAATTTGTAGGATTGTTTGTGCATTTTGCCATGCCATGTTTCATTAAACCGGACCGGACATGCATCATACTTGATTGTGCATCATGCCATGTTTATGTGATGGTCGTTTACCAGGTTGTTTGCTTCTTTCCGGTGTTGCTTCTTCGGCTTAGTTCCTGTAACATCGTGTTTGTGAGGATCCGTTTGACTCGTCCGCTTGTCTTCTTCATGGACTCGTTCTTCTTCCTTGCGGGTGTAACACCCACAATGCGGCTATATCTCCCACGTGTCGAAGCACGACTTAGAGGCATAACCGCATTGTAAGCAATGTCGCAAGTGGGGTAATCTTCACACAACCCATGTAGTGAATAAGGAAAAGAGGTACATAGTTGGCTTACACTCGCCACGTCACACAATAGCATAAATATCATTACTTTCATCCAGATACAATCAAGTCCGATTACAGAACCAAAATAAAGAACAACCCCAAATGCAACAAAGTCCCCGATCGCCCCAACTGGGCAATACTACTGATCGGCTGGAAAGGAAACGAAGTATCGTCCTGAGTCATCATCGAACACCCACTTGAGCTCAGTCGAATCTCCTGGAATGGTATCATCGGTCCCTGCATCTGGTTTTTGATGTAATCTGTGAGTCACGGGGACTCAGCAATCTCACACCCTCGCAATCAAGACTATTCAAGCTTATAGGTAGGGTAAAAAGGTATGAGGTGGAGCTGCAGCAAGCACTAGCATATATGGTGTCTAACATGCGCAAATGAGAGCGAGAAAAGAAGGCAAAGGCACGGTCGAGAAACTATGATCAAGAAGTGATCCTAGAACAACCTACGTTCAAGCATAACACGAGACCGTGTTCTCTTCCCGGACTCCACCGAAAAGAGACCATCACAGCCACACACTCTGTTGATTCATTTTAATTAAGTTAAGTTTCAGGTTTTCTACAACCGGACATTAACAAATTCCCATCTACCCATAACCGCGGGCACGGCTTCCGAAAGTTCAAATCCCTGCAGGGGTGTCCCAACTTAGCCCATCACAAGCTCTCACGGTCAACGAAGGATATTCCTTCTCCCAAGACAACCCGATCAGACTAAGAATCCCGGTTATAAGACATCTCGACAATGGTAAAACTAAACCAGCAAAGCCGCCCGAATGTGCCGACAAATCCCGATAGGAGCTGCACATATCTCGTTCTCA
>NC_041384.1:523576057-523578446 GCF_002162155.2 Triticum dicoccoides | reverse complement strand
GGAACCCAAGGGAAAAGAGGCTAGGTGGAAAAAGGTAAAACCAAGGTTGGGCATTGCTGGAGGAGTTTTATTCAAGGCGAACTGTCAAGGGGTCCCCATTATAACCCAACCGTGTAAGGAACACAAAATCAAGGAACATAACACCGGTATAACGGAAACTAGGGCGGCAAGAGTGGAACAAAACACCAGGCATAAGGTCGAGCCTTCCATCCTTTATCAAGTATATAGATGCATTAAAATAGACAAGGTATAATAATGATATCCCAACAAATAAACAGGTTCCAATAAGGAACAAACTCCAATCTTCACTTGCAACTAGCAACGCTATAAGAGGGGCTGAGCAAAGTGGTAACATAGCCAAACAATGGTTTGCTAGGACAAGGTGGGTTAGTGGTTTGACATGGCAATATGGGAGGCATTATAAGCAAGTGGTAGGTATCGTAGCATAGGCATAGCAAAAGAGCGAGCATCTAGCAAGCAAAGATAGAAGTGATTTCGAGGGTATGGTCATCTTGCCTGCAAAGTTCTCCGAGTTGACGTTAGCTTGATCCTCGTAAGCATACTCAACGGGTTCCTTGATCACGTACTCGTCTCCCGACTCTAACCAAGGAAGAACACAAGCAAAGGGAGACACAATCAACCACGTGCAATGCACAAGCAACATGATGCAAAACATGGCATGATGTGTGGGATGTGATATGTAATGCATATGCATGTTTCGGAAAGGAAAGATAGAACCTGGCCTCATATTGGAAAACCAAGAGTGCCACTGGAAAGATGGGTTGATTTTGGTCGAAATCAATATAAAGATCACCGGAATCGGATGCACGGTTTGCAAATGGCAAGCAAAACAATAATGGCACAAAGCTGCGATTAACATCACGAGGCCATCTAAATGCATCAAGAACAACAAGCTACTACACTCTAACATAACAGCAATGCACATGGCAGGGATCCACTCAAGATGCTTGACAAAAGAGGAACACTAAGCTACGGCTAAATCACTCAATAGCAGGTTCAAACAAGCATGGCAAAAGAGCAAAAGATAACAGTTTACAGACTTAGTGAAAATAACATGTGAGGAATTTAACATCAGGAAGCAATGTTTAGAGCAAGATAACAACATGCTACAGGAACATATCATGGCAAAGCAAGGCATGGAATGAAGCTACTCAAAGCATACAGCAAAAGTCCCTTACTGACCATAAGCCAAAAGGGATCAGGAAATACAATGGCAACCATGTGAACATAGCAACTTTCGTTAACAGATTCAGACTTGGTAGAAAACTGGAACATGGCAAAACAGATATTAAGTAGGCATGTTTACAAGCTCGATGCACTCACCACAGGGCATTGCATGACAAAGTAAGCATACACCCAGCAAGTAGACATGGCATAGAAGCTAAATATGGCAAGAACAACCTCATAGCATGCATGGATCAACTACAATAACCTCGGCAAAAATGCTTAACACATAAACATTATGCCAGGAACATTTTATAGCAAAAGTAGAGCTTGATTGAGTAAAGCTAGGGTTCTCCATAATTGCAAAAAAAGACATGGATGGATAGAGAACAATAATATCTACAAAACATCCTTACTGATCATGCTCAAAAGAGGCAAGGATCACTCTGTAGCAACATGAATACATGGCATAAAAATATTAACAGGGCAAAGACTTAGAAGATTTCTAAGTCCCTGGAATCAGCAACATTACGAGAGCTACTTTGCATGCTTGTGCTAGTCACCACAGAGATCACAAAAATACATGGCATACACCCCTGTAAAGATGGCATGGCATACTCCGAAACTCATGTAGGGCTCAAGTTCGTAGGAAGCACACATTAATCATGGCAAAAATGACAAATGTCCAATTACTGATAAGAATCTGAAACTAATATAAACTAGAACTCTTGCAACAGCATTTAGGGCATCAAGATGAGCTCAAATGTACATGGTGCAATGTAATGAAATGAAGTACTCGTCAAGATGAACAATTTGATATTCTACACACCCAAAAAGGAGCCACGGATGCAGAGTTATGATGCGATGAAATATGCATAAAAATACTGGAACGGGGCAAAAGTCAACCATCTCTCAGATCTAGGGTTTGCACGCGGATCAAGAAGCTCGCCGGACTTGACGGAGAGCGGCGGTGCCGGCGAGGAGAGGGACCCGGGGTGGCGGACGGGCGCCGGCGGGGCCGGATCCGGCGGAGGGCGGCGGGCGGCAAGCGTTGGCGGCGCCGGCGAGAGGCGTGGCCGGCTGGGCGGCGGGCGGCTAGGTCGCCGGACGGCGATGGCGGCTCGCGGCGGTCACGGCGAGGCAGCAGGGGACGGCGATGGCGGTGGCGGCGTCGGGCGATGAGGAGGGGGCGACCGCGGGGCGC
>NC_041384.1:523546836-523575659 GCF_002162155.2 Triticum dicoccoides | reverse complement strand
TTGGGCGCGGACGGCGGCGGCGAGGTGTCCAGCTAGGTGGCGGACATGTCCGGTGGCGGAGGAGCGGATTTTTAGGGTTAGGGGTGGAATGATCCGAAATTTCGGGGGGGGGGGTCTAAATTTATAGGTAGAGGGAGCTAGGAGGCTCCAAATTGAGCATGGTTTTCGGCCATGCGATCGTGATCGAACGATCTAGATGATGGAGGGAGTTTTGGTGGGTTTGGGGCACTTGGAGAGGTGTTGGGCTGCAACACACACGAGGCCTTTACGGTCCCTCGGTTAACCGTTGGAATATCAAACGAAGTCCAAATGGCACGAAACTTGACAGGCGGTCTACCGGTAGTAAACTAAGGCCGCATGAAAGTCTCGGTTCAATCCGAGAACGTTTAACACCTGCACACGAAAAGAGGTAGAAAGGGACACCGGAGGACATAGGAGCGCCGGAATGCAAAATGGACAACGCGCAAAAGGCTCGGATGCATGAGACGAACATGTATGCAAATGCGATGCACATGATGACATGATATGAGATGCATGACAAAGACAAAAACAACACAAAGACAAAAACCTGACAACAAGGAAATATCATAACTTAGTGCCGAAAACGGCAAGAGTTGGAATACAAATATGGCAAGTTACAAACGGGGTGTTACAGCGGGATTTCAGGCAAGATGACCATACCCCCGAAATGACTTCTACCTTTGCTTGCTAGTTGCTCGCTCTATTGCTATGTTGCGATACCTACCACTTGCTATATCATGCCTCCCATATTGCCATGAAAACCCTCTAACTCACCTTTCCTAGCAAACCATTGTTTGGCTATGTTACCGCTTTGCTCAGCCCCTCTTATAGCGTTGCTAGTTGTAGGTGAAGATGAAGCTTGTTCCATGTTTGGAACATGGATATGTTGGGATATCACAATATCTCTTATTTAATTAATGCATCTATATACTTGGTAAAGGGTGGAAGGCTCGGCCTTATGCCTGTTGTTTTGTTCCACTCTTGCCGCCCTAGTTTCCGTCATACCAGTGTTATGTTCCTTGATTTTGCGTTCCTTACTCGGTTGGGTGTTATGGGAACCCCTTGACAGTTCACTTTGAATAAAACTCCTCCAGCAAGGCCCAACCTTGGTTTTACCATTTGCCTCACCACCACCTACTTTTCCCTTGGGAGTCGCGCTCATCTTTATTTTAACCCCCCCGGGGCCAGTGCTCCTCTGAGTGTTGGTCCAAACTAGAGCCCCTTGCAGCACCACCTCGGGGAAACTTGAGGGTTGGTTTTAGTTGTACGGGTTGCTCATCCGGTGTGCCCTGAGAACGAGATATGTGGAGCTCCTATCGGGATTTGTCGGCACATTCGGGTGGCTTTGCTGGTCTTGTTTTACCATTGTTGAAATGTCTTGTAACCGGGATTCCGAGTCTGGTCGGGTCTTCCTGGGAGAAGGAATATCCTCCGTTGACTGTGAGAGCTTGTGATGGGCTAAGTTGGGACACCCCTACAGGGTTTGAACTTTTGAAGGCCGTGCCCGCGGTTATGGGCAGATGGGAATTTGTTAATGTCCTGTTGTAGAGAACATGAAACTTAACTTAATTAAAATGCATCAACCGCGTATGTAGCCGTGATGGTCTCTTTCCGGCGGAGTCTGGGAAGTGAACACGGTTCTTGTGTTATGCTTGAACGAAGTAGTTTCAGGATCACTTCTAGTTCACGACTTGCTTTGCTTCTCTTCTCGCTCTTATTGATGGAAATATGCCCTAGAGGCAATAATAAAATGATTATTATATTTCCTTGTTCATGATAATTGTCTATTATTCATGCTATAATTGTATTATCCGGAAATCGTAATACATGTGTGAATACATAGACCACAATGTGTCCCTAGTGAGCCTCTAGTTGACTAGCTCGTTGATCAACAGATAGTCATGGTTTCCTGGCTATGGACATGGGGATGTCATTGATAACGGGATCACATCGTTAGGAGAATGATGTGATGGACAAGACCCAAACCTAAGCATAGCACAAAGATCGTGTAGTTCGTTTGCTGTAGCTTTTCTGGATGTCAAGTATCATTTCCTTAGACCATGAGATTGTGCAACTCCCGGATGCCGTAGGAGTGCCTTGGGTGTGCCAAACGTCACAACGTAACTGGGTGACTATAAAGGTACATTACAGGTATCTCCGAAAGTGTCTGTTTTGTTGGCACGAATCGAGACTGGGATTTGTCACTCCATATAACGGAGAGGTATCTCTAGCCCCACTCGGTAATGCATCATCATAATGAGCTCAATGTGATCAAGTGGTTGATCACGGGATCATGCATTACGGTATGAGTAAAGTGACTTGCCGGTAACGAGACTGAACGAGGTATTGGAATACCGACGATCGAGTCTCGGGCAAGTAACGTACTGATTGACAAAGGGAATTGAATACGGGACAGCTTGAATCCTCGACGTCGTGGTTCATCCGATGAGATCATCGAGGAGCATGTGGGAGCCAACATGGGTATCCAGATCCCGCTGTTGGTTATTGACCGGAAAGTCGTCTCGGTCATGTCTACATGTCTCCCGAACCCGTAGGATCTACACACTTAAGGTTCAGTGACGCTAGGGTTGTAGAGATATGAGTATGCAGTAACCCGAAAGTTTTTCGGAGTCCCGTATGAGATCCCGGACATCACGAGGAGTTCCGGAATGGTCTGGAGGTGAAGAATTATATATAGGAAGTGCAGTTTCGGCCATTGGGAGAGTTTTGGGGGTCAGCAGTATTGTACCGGGACCACCGGAAGGGTCCCGGGGGTCCACCGGGTGGGGCCACCCATTCTGGAGGGCCTCATGGGCTGAAGTGGGGAGGGAACCAGCCCATAGTGGGCTGGTGCGCCCCCCCCCTTCGGCCCCCCATGCGCCTAGGGTTGGGAACCCTAGGGGAGGGGGCGCCTCCACTTGCCTTGGGGGGTACTCCACCCCCTTGGCCGCCGCCCCCCTAGGAGATCCCATCTCCTAGGGCCGGCGCACCCCCCTACGGGGCCTATATAAAGGAGGGGAGTGAGGGCAGCCGCACCTCAAGCCTTGGCGCCTCCCTTTCCCCTGCTACACCTCTCCCTCTCGCAGAAGCTCGGCGAAGCCCTGCTGCGATCACTGCTGCATCCACCACCACGCCGTCGTGCTGCTGGATCTTCATCAACCTCTCCTTCCCCCTTGCTGGATCAAGAAGGAGGAGACGTCATCCGCTCCGTACGTGTGTTGAACGCGGAGGTGCCATCCGTTCGGCACTTGGTCATCGGTGATTTGCATCACGACGAGTACGACTCCATCATCTCTGTTCTCTTGGACGCTTCCGCACGCGATCTACAAGGGTATGTAGATGCACTCTCCTCTCGTTTCTAGTTGACTTCATAGATTGATCTTGGTGAAACATAGGAAAATTTTTTGTTTTCTGCAACGTTCCCCAACAGTGGCATCATGAGCTAGGTCTATGCGTAGTTCCTATGCATGAGTAGAACACAAAGTAGTTGTGGGCGTCGATATTGCCAATTTCCTTGCCGTTACTAGTCTTATCTTGATTCGGCGGCATCGTGGGATGAAGCGGCCCGGACCAACCTTACACGTACGCTTACGTGAGACCGGTTCCACCGACTGACATGCACTAGTTGCATAAGGTGGCTGGCGGGTGTCTGTCTCTCCCATTTTAGTCGGATCGGATTCGATGAACAGGGTCCTTATGAAGGGTAAATAGAAATTGGCAATTCACGTTGTGGTTTTGGCGTAGGTAAGAAAATGTTCTTGCTAGAACCCTATTGCAGCCACGTAAAAACTTGCAACAACAATTAGAGGACGTCTAACTTGTTTTTGTAGCAAGTGTTTTGTGATGTGATATGGCCAAAGTTGTGATGAATGATGAATGATATATATGTGATGTATGAGATCATGTTCTTGTAATAGGAATCACGACTTGCATGTCGATGAGTATGACAACCGGCAGGAGCCATAGGAGTTGTCTTTATTTTTTGTATGACCTGCGTGTCATTGAGAAACGCCATGTAAATTACTTTACTTTATTGCTAAATGTGTTAGCCATAGTAGTGGAAGTAATAGTTGGCGAGCAACTTCATGGAGACACGATGATGGAGATCATGGTGTCATGCCGATGACAAGATGATCTTGGAGCCCCAAGATGGAGATCAAAGGAAGCTATATGATACTGGCCATATCATGTCACTATTATTTGATTGCATGTGATGTTTATCATGTTTTTGCATCTTGTTTACTTAGAACGACGGTAGTAAATAAGAAGATCCCTCATAATAATTTCAAGAAAGCGTTCCCCCTAACTGTGGACCGTTGCGATAGTTCGTTGTTTCGAAGCACCATGTGATGATCGGGTGTGATAGATTCCAACGTTCACATACAACGGGTGTACGACAGATTTACACATGCAAACACTTAGGTTGACTTGACGAGCCTAGCATGTACAGACTTGGGCTTGGAACACAGAAGACCGAAAGGTCGAGCATGAGTCGTATGGAAGATACGATCAACATGAAGATGTTCACCGATGTTGACTAGTCCGTCTCACGTGATGACCGGACACGGCCTAGTTAACTCGGATCATGTTATACTTAGATGATTGGAGGGATGTCTATCTGAGTGGGAGTTCATTGAATAATTTGATTAGATGAACTTAATTATCATGAACTTAGTCTAAAATCTTTACAACATGTATTGTAGATCAAATGGCCAACGTTGTCCTCAACTTCAACGCGTTCCTAGAGAAAACCAAGCTGAAAGACGATGGCAGCAACTATACGGACTGGGTCCGGAACCTGAGGATCATCCTCATAGCTGCCAAGAAAGATTATGTCCTACAAGCACCGCTAGGTGAAGCACCTGCTCTCCCTGCAGAACAAGACGTTATGAACGCTTGGCAGACACGTACTGATGATTACTCCCTCGTTCAGTGCGGCATGCTTTACAGCTTAGAACTGGGGCTCCAAAAGCATTTTGAGAGACACGGCGCATATGAGATGTTCGAAGAGCTGAAAATGGTTTTTCAAGCTCATGCCCGGGTCGAGAGATATGAAGCCTCCGACAAGTTCTTCAGCTGTAAGATGGAGGAAAATAGTTCTGTCAGTGAGCACATACTCACAATGTCTGGGTTACATAACCGCTTGACTCAGCTGGGAGTTAATCTCCCGGATGACGCGGTCATTGACAGAATCCTCCAGTCGCTTCCACCAAGCTACAAGAGCTTTGTGATGAACTTCAATATGTAGGAGATGGAAAAGACCATTCCTGAAGTATTTGCAATGCTGAAATTAGCAGAGGTAGAAGTCAAAAAGGAACATCAAGTGTTGATGGTGAATAAAACCACTAAGTTCAAGAAAGGCAAGGGTAAGAAGAACTTCAAGAAGGACGGCAAGGGAGTTGCCGCGCCTGGTAAGCAAGCTGCCGGGAAGAAGCCAAAGAATGGACCCAAGCCCGAGACTGAGTGTTTTTATTGCAAGGGAAGTGGTCACTGGAAGCGGAACTGCCCCAAATACTTAGCGGACAAGAAGGCCGGCATCACAAAAGGTATATGTGATATACATGTAATTGATGTGTACCTTACCAGTACTCGTAGTAGCTCCTGGGTATTTGATACCGATGCGGTTGCTCACATTTGTAACTCAAAGCAGGAGCTGCGGAATAAGCGGAGACTGGCGAAGGACGAGGTGACGATGCGCGTCGGGAATGGTTCCAAGGTCGATGTGATCGCCGTCGGCACGCTACCTCTACATTTACCTACGGGGTTAGTTTTAAACCTCAATAATTGTTATTTAGTGCCAGCTTTGAGCATGAACATTGTATCAGGATCTCGTTTAATTCGAGATGGCTACTCATTTAAATCCGAGAATAATGGTTGTTCTATTTATATGAGAGATATGTTTTATGGTCATGCTCCGATGGTGAATGGTTTATTCTTAGTGAATCTCGAGCGTAATGCTACACATATTCATAGTGTGAATACCAAAAGATGTAAGGTTGATAATGATAGTCCCACATACCTGTGGCACTGCCGCCTAGGTCACATAGGTGTCAAACGCATGAAGAAGCTCCATGCAGATGGACTTTTAGAGTCTCTTGATTACGAATCATTTGACACGTGCGAACCATGCCTCATGGGTAAAATGACCAAGACTCCGTTCTCAGGAACAATGGAGCGAGCAACCAACTTATTGGAAATCATACATACTGATGTATGCGGTCCAATGAGTGTTGAGGCTCACGGTGGCTATCGTTATGTTCTCACCCTCACTGATGACTTGAGTAGATGTGGGTATGTCTATTTAATGAAACACAAGTCTGAGACCTTTGAAAAGTTCAAGGAATTTCAGAGTGAGGTTGAGAATCAACGTGACAGGAAAATCAAGTTCTTGCGATCAGATCGTGGGGGAGAATACTTGAGTCACGAATTTGGCACACACTTAAGAAAATGTGGAATAGTTTCACAACTCACGCCGCCTGGAACACCTCAGCGTAATGGTGTGTCCGAACATCGTAATCGCACTCTATTAGATATGGTGCGATCTATGATGTCTCTTGCCGATTTACCACTATCATTTTGGGGCTATGCTTTAGAGACTGCCACATTCACTTTAAATAGGGCTCCGTCGAAATCCATTGAGACGACACCGTATGAATTATGGTTTGGGAAGAAACCTAAGCTGTCGTTTCTAAAAGTTTGGGGATGCGATGCTTATGTCAAGAAACTTCAACCTGAAAAGCTCGAACCCAAGTCGGAAAAATGCGTCTTTATAGGATACCCTAAAGAAACTCTTGGGTATACCTTCTACCTCAGATCCGAAGGCAAGATCTTTGTTGCCAAGAATGGATCCTTTCTAGAGAAAGAGTTTCTCTCGAAAGAAGTAAGTGGGAGGAAAGTAGAACTTGATGAAGTATTACCTCTTGAGCTAGAAAGTGGCGCAACTCAAGAAAATGTTCCTAAGGTGCCTGCACCGACTAGAGAGGAAGTTAATGATGATGATCACGAAACTTTAGATCAAGTTGCTACTGAACTTCGTAGGTCCACAAGGACACGTTCCGCACCAGAGTGGTACGGCAACCCTGTCTTGGAAATCATGTTGTTAGACAACGGTGAACCTTCGAACTATGAAGAAGCAATGGCGGGCCCGGATTCCACCAAATGGCTGGAAGCCATGAAATCCGAGATAGGATCCATGTATGAAAACGAAGTATGGACTTTGCCTGACTTGCCCGTTGAGCGGCGAGCCATAGAAAATAAATGGATCTTTAAGAAGAAGACAGACGCGGATGGTAATGTGACCATCTATAAAGCTCGGCTTGTCGCTAAGGGTTATTGACAAGTTCAAGGGGTTGACTACGATGAGACTTTCCCACCTGTAGCGAAGCTGAAGTCCGTCCGAATCATGTTAGCAATTGCCGCATTCTATGATTATGAGATATGGCAAATGGACGTCAAAACGGCATTCCTTAATGGTTTCCTTAAGGAAGAATTGTATATGATGCAGCCGGAAGGTTTTGTCGATCCTAAGAATGCTGACAAGGTGTGGAAGCTCCAACGCTCTATTTATGGGCTGGTGCAAGCATCTCGGAGTTGGAACATTCACTTTGATGAGATGATCAAAGCGTTTGGGTTTATGCAGACTTATGGAGAAGCCTGTGTTTACAAGAAAGTGAGTGGGAGCTCTGTAGCATTTCTCATATTATATGTAGATGACATACTTTTGATGGGAAATGATATAGTGCTTTTGGACAGCATTAAGGCCTACTTGAATAAGAGTTTTTCAATGAAGGACCTTGGAGAAGCTGCTTATATATTAGGCATCAAGATCTATAGAGATAGATCAAGACGCCTCATAGGTCTTTCACAAAGCACATACCTTGATAAGATATTGAAGAGGTTCAATATGGATCAGTCTAAGAAGGGGTTCTTGCCTGTGTTGCAAGGTGTGAAATTGAGCTCAGCTCAATGTCCGACCACAGCAGAAGATATAGAAGAGATGAGTGTCATCCCCTATGCCTCAGCCATAGGGTCTATTATGTATGCCATGCTGTGTACCAGACCTGATGTAAAACTTGCCGTAAGTTTGGTAGGTAGGTACCAAAGTAATCCCGACAAGGAACACATGACAGCGGTCAAGAATATCCTGAAGTACCTAAAAAGGACTAAGGAAATGTTTCTCGTTTATGGAGGTGACGAAGAGCTTGTCATAAAGGGTTATGTCGACACTAGCTTCGACACAGATCTGGATGACTCTAAGTCACAAACCGGATATGTGTATATTTTGAATGGTGGGGCAGTAAGCTGGTGCAGTTGCAAGCAAAGCGTTGTGGCAGGATCTACATGTGAAGCGGAGTACATGGCAGCCTTGGAGGCAGCACACGAAGCAGTCTGGGTGAAGGAGTTCATTACCGACCTAGGAGTCATACCCAATGCGCCGGGCCTGATGACTCTCTTCTGTGACAACACTGGAGCTATTACCCTCGCCAAGGAGCCCAGGTTTCACAGGAAGACGAGGCATATCAAGCGTCGCTTCAACTCCATTCATGAAAGTGTTCAAAATGGAGACATAGAGATTTGTAAAGTACATACGGACCTGAATGTAGCAGATCCGTTGACTAAACCTCTCCCTAGAGCAAAACATGATCAACACTAGAATTCCATGGGTGTTCGATTCATCACAATGTAACTAGATGATTGACTCTAGTGCAAGTGGGACTGTTGGAAATATGCCCTAGAGGCAATAATAAAATGATTATTATATTTCCTTGTTCATGATAATTGTCTATTATTCATGCTATAGTTGTATTATCCGGAAATCGTAATACATGTGTGAATACATAGACCACAATGTGTTACTAGTGAGCCTCTAGTTGACTAGCTCGTTGATCAACAGATAGTCATGGTTTCCTGGCTATGGACATGGGGATGTCATTGATAACGGGATCACATCATTAGGAGAATGATGTGATGGAAAAGACCCAAACCTAAGCATAGCACAAAGATCGTGTAGTTCGTTTGCTGTAGCTTTTCTGGATGTCAAGTATCATTTCCTTAGACCATGAGATTGTGCAACTCCCGGATGCCGTAGGAGTGCCTTGGGTGTGCCAAACGTCACAACATAACTGGGTGACTATAAAGGTACATTACAGGTATCTCCGAAAGTGTCTGTTGGGTTGGCACGAATCGAGACTGGGATTTGTCACTCCATATGACGGAGAGGTATCTCTGGGCCCACTCGGTAATGCATCATCATAATGAGCTCAATGTGATCAAGTGGTTGATCACGGGATCATGCATTACGGTACGAGTAAAGTGACTTGCCGGTAACGAGACTGAACGAGGTATTGGGATACCGACGATCGAGTCTCGGGCATGTAACGTACCGATTGACAAAGGGAATTGAATACATGATTGCTTGAATCCTCGACATCGTGGTTCATCTGATGAGATCATCGAGGAGCATGTGGGAGCCAACATGGGTATCCATATCCCGCTGTTGGTTATTGACCGGAGAGTCGTCTCGATCATGTCTACATGTCTCCCGAACCCGTAGGGTCTACACACTTAAGGTTCGGTGATGCTAGGGTTGTAGAGATATGAGTATGCAGTAACCCAAAAGTTGTTCAGAGTCCCGGATGAGATCCCGGACGTCACTAGGAGTTCCGGATTGGTCCGGAGGTGAAGAATTATATATCAGAAGTGCAGTTTCAGCCATCAGGAGAGTTTTGGGGGTCAGTGGTATTGTACCGGGACCACCGGAAGGGTCCCGGGGGTCCACCGGGTGGGGCCACCCATTCCGGAGGGCCTCATGGGCTGAAGTGGGGAGGTAACCAGCCCATAGTGGGCTGGTGCGCCCCCCCCCCTTGGGACCCCCATGCGCCTAGGTTTGGGAACCCTAGGGGAGGGGGCGCCTCCACTTGCCTTGGGGGGTACTCCACCCCCTTGGCCGCCGCCCCCCTAGGAGATCCCATCTCCTAGGGCCGGCGCACCCCCCTAGGGGGCCTATATAAAGGGGGGAGGGAGGGCAGCCGCACCTCAAACCTTGGCGCCTCCCTCTCCCCTGCTACACCTCTCCCTCTCGCAGAAGCTCGGCGAAGCCCTACTGTGATCACTGCTGCATCCACCACCATGCCGTCGTGCTACTGGATCTTCATCAACCTCTCCTTCCCCCTTGCTGGATCAAGAAGGAGGAGATGCCATCCGCTCCGTACGTGTGTTGAACGCGGAGGTGCCGTCCGTTCGGCACTTGGTCATCGGTGATTTGGATCACGGCGAGTACGACTCCATCATCCCCGTTCTCTTGAATGATTCCGCACGCAATCTACAAGGGTATGTAGATGCACTCTCCTCTCGTTGCTAGTTGACTCCATAGATTGATCTTGGTGAAATGTAGGAATTTTTTTTGTTTTCTGCAACGTTCCCCTACACTTATTTGCGTAAGTTAGCCACCATATATTCTTAGTGCTTGCTGCAGCTTCACCTCACTACCTTTCCTACCCATAAGCTTAAATAGTCTTGATCTCGCGGGTCTGAGATTGCTGAGTCCTCGTGACTCATAGATACTTCCAAACAGTTGCAGGTGCCGATGATACCAGTGGAGATGATGCAACTGAGCTCAAGTGGGAGCTCGATGAAGATCTTGTTCATTGTGTTGTTTTCATTTTCGATTGATCAGTAGTGGAGCCCAGTTGGGACGATCGGGATCTAGCATTCGGGGTTGTCTTCTTTTATTTTGGTTCCGTAGTCGGACCTTGATTGTATTCTGGATGTTGTATGTTTAACTTGTATTGTGTGAAGTGGCGATTGTAAGCCAACTCTTTATCTCTTTCTTATTCAGTACATGGGATTGTGTAAAGATTACCCCTCTTGCAACAAACCTACCATGCGGCTATGCCTCTAAGTCGTGCCCCGACACGTGGGAGATATAGCCACATCATGGGTGTTACAAGTTGGTAATCAGAGCCATCCCCGACTTAGGAGCCCCCTGCTTGATCGAATCACTGATGTTGTTGAGTTTAGAACAAAATGTTTTGAGTCTTAGGATTATATATATCGGAGAGTAGGATTCTTTTTACTCATCAGTCCCTTCGTTGCTCTAGTGAGGCCTCCTGACGTAGAGTTTTGACTCTTCTCTCCTCAAATTTCATGATTTTTTTTTAGGATCACGCGGGTATCTTGGAATCGTTCTGATGGTTTTGTGACGAGAACATTGTTCTTGGTGCCTCCTAACATTTAGGGGTTGTGGCAGTGTCCAGGGGAGTTGAGCTCCGAGGTGTTGTCGTCACAATTTTATCATTGCAGTTATGGAATACCTGAGTTTGCCGACATCGAAAATCTCTTTTATGCAGTTGTTGGTGAGATAACCTCGACGCCACCCAATACTGGGGCGGGAGTTCGGCAGTATTGCCATAACTCGTATAACGGATGCTTTTTAAAGGTTCGGGTAAATGATTTCCGAAGGTTTCTTGGTTATGTGTTGAAGGATGGATACAGCTGGATGTAGGATTTGTTAGTTTTGGGTGAGATATTATGCTTCCCCTGTATCCCCAACACCTAATTGCATAACCAGAAAGTTTCGGGAGTTTATAAGTGGGAATTCAAGTAGCTCCTAGAATATCTTTCCAACAGACACATGATATGATAGAGGATCTATCATATGCTTGTTTCCGGCTTATTCTGCAGGCCAAAACATTTCTTTTGTTTTAAGTTGTGGTATTTGAGTTGCTTCGATGTCGAGTGTTGATTCCATACCTTTCCTAAGCAGTGTTCTCATATATCTATGTGGATGCTAATCCTTCATGATAATCGAGATTGTCATGTCAATTCTTTCCAACCGGTGTGCTTCTCTTCAAGTGGATCTGATCATTTTCAACATCCGCAAGATCAACTCAAAGTCTGCTCAACGTTATTTGTTTCATCCGTCCCAAGTTGCCTTTGTTTTCCCGCCCTCCCACCCTTTTTCTTCAAGGATTCATATTTCTTAATCATGTATCCTTTTATTTGTGAGAAGTCTCTTCAGTCTTTTCTTTTAATGTTTTACCCGATGTTTCTTATGAAGATGCTAAGGGAGCTTCATGTTCGTCACTCTTCACTCGTTTTCTTCTCCGGTGGATTCAAGTCAAGCTTTGTTGATCATATCTTTTCCTCGTTTCAAATGTTTTCTCATGCCGGTGCACCTCTTAATCGTTCATCTCTCTTTATTCATATCCGGAGTACTGAAGATATCTCAGGAGATTCGTGTTTTCGTTCCTTATCTGTTCAAGATATCTCGAGGTTGTTATCTCTTTTGAGCCATTTAATTAAACCGGCGCAACCCCTCTTTTAAATCATTCCAACGATGTTTCTCTTGAGTGGGCCCTAACCCACATGTCTTTTCCCAAGATCTTACCTGACTCTTCTACTTTTCCTGGAGTTATTCTTAAATTCATTTCAAAGTTTGACGTAAGAATGGATTATCATCAGTCAAATGTATTTCACCAACATCTTTCAAATTCTTTTCATCATTGGTTCAACCTTTCTAATTTTCATCCCGGAGTGCCTCAACAATTCATGGTGGTGTTTCTCATCATCATTATCAACATTTGAAGACCGAAGAAAAGTTCCTCTTAAATCTTACCCGTTTTCCAAAGATGTGTAGTTCAAGCCTGATGCCATCCTCTCTTAATTGCTTTCGATTGTGAGAATTCTTTTCACCCATCTGGGGAAATTCAGGAGACTTTTCAGTTTGATTCTCCGGAGCCCATCATTTTAGAAGATTTATTCATTCAAGCTTTTAGCTCTCGTTCTCCAAATCTGACCGGTGCTTCGCTCAAGTATTCTCTAGTCAGCTCGTGATTTCTTCGTTCTCTTGGATCTAATTTCCCTCAAGTATCTTCGTTAGTTTTCAAATTCTTCCAAGTGTTTATTTATTTTATTTTTCTTCCTTCTTTTTCAATTCTTACGGTGGTTTGCTCGAGATTCTATTCCATGGTTATCATATTAATTCATTCGTTGTTTCAATCCTACCGGTGGTTCGTTGAAGTCCTTCCCAAGTTGACGCTATATCTATCTTAATCCTTTCTACGAGAATAAGTAGCATGCCAAATCTAATGTGGGTCATCAATTTAATTGATGATGGATAAGCATAATGTAATTCTTATTCTTGCTTCATCCAAATGATGGATTCATTCTTCTGGAGTTTGTTCATGATGAATAAATTCTCGTTTTCAATTGTTTCATCTTTTCTTTTCCCGGAGTTCCAAGCTCTCTCAACTATATCGTCGCGAAGATCCATCTAAATCATTGCAAGGTTTCACCTTGTGTTTTCAACTTCTCTTTCCTTTCGTTTGATCATTCGTTTATTACCGAAGTTCTTCATGGAGGCTCTACATGATGGTTCATCAAGGATTTAATTCCTTCCCGAAGTGTTCATCGAGATTCTTTTCAGAGGAGTTCAAGCATTCTTCATCTTGCATCACAAAGTCCAATTCGTTCTATCTTATCTTTTGAGGTGGTGTTATGTCATTGTTGATAATTTCCCTTTGGGTTTCATGATTCACAAGTTTTCAAGAGTGACATATCTAAATCCATCATTTTTTCTCTTCGCTCAAGACATCTTTTCAACCAATCTACCTCTTCATTGGAGTTATCTTGGGTTATATTTCACCTAAAGCCTTCCATAAGGATTGTTGCTATTTATGGTGCTTATAAATGACCCAAGTTCTTCATTTATCCTCCCAGTGAAATAGTTTCTCGTCTCCTTGTTGAACTCAATCCAGTCTATTGCTTCCGTTAGTGGCAGAATTTCACCTCATAGTTTTGAGATGTTTTCCATAAGCCCACAATAAGCTTATCCTTTTCGTTGTTGGTTTTCCAACAACTCCGTTATAACTTTCTTGGAAGGGTGATCTCCAAGCTCACTTGTGGCATAAGTTGGCCTTTTCTTCTCTATCCTTTCATTTCAACGATCTATATTCTTTCTTCTTCCAGAGGCATTGTGATGTTTCTCTCTTCTCTCATCATCTCAAGTTGTGAGGATCGTGTTCTTTTCGTTCTTATCCATTTAACCACAGTGTTGTGGCTATCATTCCTCTTCTAACCAGACTCTCATCCAATTGCTTTCATTTTGCCAAGCTCATATTCTTTACCTTTCATTTCCAACCGGAGTGTTGTCGTAATTGATCCTTATCGTTTCTTGTACATCTCATTTCAACCCGAGTGCTTGCATGTACTTCTTATCCATTGTAACCTTTTCTTATGTCTTTCAACCTAGAAGGTTCTCGTAATGTTCCTTGTTCCTCTTTTCTAACAGAGTGTTTTCAACTTTGTTCATCTCCGTTGTATTCTTTTCTCGAAATGGTTTAACCTCTCAAGGTTCTTTGGTTTCACTCGTTTGTCAAAGAAGCAACTTAGTTTTACCTCTTCTCTTCATCTTCCATTTCTCTCCGGTGCCATCCTAGATCTCAGGACGAGATCCTCTTGTAGTGGTGGAGTGTTGTGACGCCCCAAGACCGATGCGCCAGGTGTCTTCTAGTTATTCGCTGTTGTTGCCTTCTCTTTCGCTTGTGTATTGCATCTTTCCATGTCATCATGTGCGTTGCATCATCATGTTTTTAAAACATGCATTCGTCCGGGTTTCCCCAGTTCTTTTCGTTGTCCGTTCTGAGCCCAGACACACTTGCACGCGCTTGTGGCACCTCCGAAATATTATTTTATAAGTGGCCGGAAAATGATCTTGAAATGGGATGAAAGTTAGCGTGTGGTCTTATTATAGTGTAGATAGACCGCCTGTCAAATTTCATCGCATTCGGAGTCTGTTTGACGCCCCAACGGATAACTATAACGACAATATAGTCGGTCAAATCGTCGGACGTTTTCGGTCTCCGAAAACTGTTGCCGGGCTATCCCTCTCTTTCCTCCCTAGACCATCTACACAGTCCACTACCTACCGCCAGACCCAACCTAAGCTCTCTAGTCAGCCCGCGGACCTCCTCGCGCGCGCGCATCTGAAAGTTGTCCTGGACCCGACCCGGGTTGTCGTTACCGATGTGTCCGGAACATCCCCAAACATCTACAAAACGTCTCCGTTTTTCTTTTTGGGCTACCTAACCTATTTTTCCCGTCCATCCGATTACGATTGGGGGGACCTAACCGCCCTAAACTGATTTCATTTGCTATAAATATAAGGTCCAACCCTAGATCCTAGGGGTCTTGTCCCATCGATCCCACCGCGCCGCCACTCCACCTGGTTTCCTCGGGATCCCTCCCGAACCAACCAGGAGCTTCCTCCCTGATCCAAAAAAACTTCCACTCTCGTTCTCCACTAGCCAACCTAAATCCATCCCCTCCTCGTCGCCTTGGAGCCCGAGCGCGCCACCACCTGCTGGCGACCCCGCTGGCCCCATCTAACCTCACCGCCAACGACCACCTCCATCAGCAAGGACTAGCCTTAGATGGCCATGGAGCACCAAGCTGCTGCCCGATCCCTCCTCACCGGAAGTCCCTCACCGGAGCATGCCGCTGCTAGCGTCCTCGACCACCAGGCTGTGCCTCTAATCCCTCTGCCCGTTACCTTTTTGCTGAAGCCCTCTCTCCCCTTCCCTCACGATCTCTCTCTCTGTCTTCAACGCAGCGCCGACT
The DNA here is from genome assembly GCF_002162155.2 of Triticum dicoccoides. Classification (NCBI taxonomy): domain Eukaryota; kingdom Viridiplantae; phylum Streptophyta; class Magnoliopsida; order Poales; family Poaceae; genus Triticum; species Triticum dicoccoides. The sequence continues at coordinate 523,560,020 of NC_041384.1, read as the reverse complement.
TGGAGGCCGCCTGAAGGTGCACGGCCGCCACCTCGCCAGAGCCACCGGATGTCGCCGGGAATGGAGCCGCCTTGCCAGATCTGCGTCCTTGCCTTGCCCCTAGTCCGGCCGTCGTCCTCATCCGCCGGAGGGCGCCTGAGTGCGAGCGAGACGAGTCCCTCCCTCATCAACAGCGACCCTGTGCTCTCGCGTCGACCCCTCTCCATCCTAGCCGCCGCCGGACCAGCATGTTCCCTGCCTGCACCAAGCTGCCGCTGTTGTCTCTGCTTTGACCGTCCTCTGCATCTCGTGTGCGTGCGAGCGCTCTCCTGTGCCCGCGCGAGGACCGCTTCATCGTTTACCGTGCTTCTGTGCGTGGGCCTGGCCGCACCAGTGCCTCGTCCCTGCTGCCAGCGCCCTGCTTCGCTCGATTCAGCCGTGAGTTGACCGCGTCGCTGCCTCAAGTGGCAGCCCAGCTCCAGCTCTCCTTTGCTCTAGCCCGAGGCCTTTGGTGAGCAACCCAACGCCATTTCTCTGTATCTCGCCGCGAGCGTCATATTGTAATATTGATCTTGCTTCTGGTCTGGCCCAACTTGCACCAGATTCGGCCCGCTATGTTTTTTCATCTCTGTAAATTTGTGTTTTTCCACTGAATTGCATAATTACAGAAAATGCCATTTTCCTGCATTGCTCGTATTTAAATAACCATGCATCGGAATTAATTAAACTTTATATGTAATATGCTTACAATTTCATCTAGTTTCACAATATGCAACTTGCATCCATGTTTAAAATGTTGTTTGTTTAAATTTGCTCCAATGCCATGTTAAAATGATTTAATTCATAACTAAATAACCATAGCTCCAAACTTAACAAACTTTATATGTAAATGGGGTAGAAAAATGCCTAGTTTAACATGGTGACATTACTTTGCATGTTTAAAAACACTAAAATATGGGTTAGGGAAGAACAGTACCAAATCTAAAATATGCACATGAGGATTTTTCCGGACTTGTTGCTTGTTGTTCAGGCCTCATTTCAACTTGCCTAGATAGATAGTTTTCTTTTGCTTCACCTCTTTCCATGTTAGTCAACATTTAATATTGTTGGGTAACTAAACGAGAGAGAACTAAACAATTCACATGGTGTTTCGTCAATATGCAACGGAGTTGCATATTGAGATCCACTTAATTTGTAGGATTGTTTGTGCATTTTGCCATGCCACGTTTCATTAAACCGGACATGCATCATACTTGATTGTGCATCATGCCATGTTTATGCGATGGTCGTTTACCAGGTTGTTTGCTTCTTTCCAGTGTTGCTTCTTCGGGTTAGTTCCTGTAACGTCGTGTTTGTGAGGATCCGTTCGACTACGTTCGCTTGTCTTCTTCATGGACTCGTTCTTCTTCCTTGCGGGGTTTCAGGCAAGATGACCATACCCCTGAAATCACTTCTATCTTTGCTTGCTAGTTGCTCGCTCTATTGCTATGCCGCGATACCTACAACTTGCTATATCATGCCTCCCATATTGCCATGTCAAGCCTCTAACCCACCTTTCCTAGCAAACTGTTGTTTGGCTATGTTACCGCTTTGCTCAGCCCCTCTTATAGCGTTGCTAGTTGCAGGTGAAGATGAAGTTTGTTCCATGTTTGGAACATGGATATGTTGGGATATCACAATATCTCTTATTTAATTAATGCATCTATATACTTGGTAAAGGGTGGAAGGCTCGGCCTTATGCCAGGTGTTTTGTTCCACTCTTGCCGCCCTAGTTTCCATCATACTGGTGTTATGTTCCTTGATTTTGCGTTCCTTACGCGGTTGGGTGTTATGGGAACCCCTTGACAGTTTGCTTTGAATAAAACTCCTCCGGCAAGGCCCAACCTTGGTTTTACCATTTGCCTCACCACCACCTACTTTTCCCTTGGGAGTCGGGCTCCCGAGGGTCATCTTTATTTTAACCCCCCGGGCCTGTGCTCCTCTGAGTGTTGGTCCAAACTAGAGCCCCTTGCAGCGCCACCTCGGGGAAACTTGAGGGTTGGTTTTAGTTGTACGGATTGCTCATCCGGTGTGCCCTGAGAACGAGATATGTGCAGCTCCTATCGGGATTTGTCGGCACATTCGGGTGGCTTTGCTGGTCTTGTTTTACCATTGTCAAAATGTCTTGTAACCGGGATTCCGAGTCTGGTCGGGTCTTCCTAGGAGAAGGAATATCCTTCGTTGCCGTGAGAGCTTGTGATGGGATAAGTTGGGACACTCCTGTAGGGTTTGAACTTTTGAAAGCCGTGCCCGCGGTTATGGGTAGATGGGAATTTGTTAATGTTCGGTTGTAGAGAACTTGAAACTTAACTTAATTAAAATGCATCAACCGCGTGTGTAGCCGTGATGGTCTCTTTTCGGCGGAGTCCGGGAAGTGAATACGGTTCTTGTGTTATGCTTGAACGTAAGTAGTTTTAGGATCACTTCTTGATCACTTATAGTTCACGACTATTGCTTTGCTTCTCTTCTCGCTCTTATTTGCGTAAGTTAGCCACCATATATGCTTAGTGCTTGTTGCAGCTTCACCTCACTACCTTTCCTACCCATAAGCTTAAATAGTCTTGATCTCGCGGGTTTGAGATTGCTGAGTCCTCGTGACTCACAAATACTTCCAAACAGTTGCAGGTGCCGATGATACCAGTGCAGGTGATGCAACTGAGATCAAGTGGGAGCTCGATGAAGATCTTGTTCGTTGTGTTGTTTTCGTTTCCGATTGATCAGTAGTGGAGCCCAGTTGGGACGATCGGGATCTAGCATTTGGGGTGGTCTTCTTTTATTTTGGTTCCGTAGTCAGACCTTGATTGTACTCTGGATGTTGTATGTTTAACTTGTATTGTGTGAAGTGGCGATTGTAAGCCAACTCTTTATCTCTTTCTTATTCCGTACATGGGATTGTGTGAAGACTACCCCTCTTGCGACAAACCTACCATGCGGCTATGCCTCTAAGTCATGCCCCGACACGTGGGAGATATAGCCACATCATGGGTGTTATAGGCAGCTTGTGGAGTAGAGGGGTCGTGGCCTGCTTCAGCGCGCCTTCTCCCATGTCTTCAGCCACCTTCTGAATGCCAACCCCAACTTCGATTTCGATGCCACCATGGCCCCTGCACCCATGGCCGTCCTAGGCGACCTGGCACGTTGGGTAGAGGACCATGTCGACGCGTTGGTCAGGGCCTTCACCTCGGAGAACGATGGGGTCTTGGTCGTTGCAGATGAAGGTGACGTGGTCAACGACGGTGATGGGGGCGTCGCCGACGGCGGCGATGATTCCGACAAAGATGATGACGATGCAAGTGACGCGTCCATGGACGATGCAGTGAGCGATATCTCTGGCTGATCCCATATTCTCCTGTTGTTTTATTCTGCACGCAAAACTTGGGCGTAGCCCTTGGAAAACTTGTAAGAGCATTTTGAGAGGGGGAGCCCCTCGTGTAAGTAAATCGCAATTTTTACTTTCTTACGTGGCATGGGTATGTGTCCTCGTGAACTCATGAAGCCGGGGGTGTGCTCCCCAACACGGTTTACCTTAACCAGCGCCAGCTTAGGGCTGGGTCGTGAGGCGACGGGTTCCTGAGGATCCTGCAGAGCTTGTCATCCTGTTCGAGGGGGCCCCGTAAGAGGTGAGCGCCAGGCGCAGTGTTACGCGTGCTTGACGAGCGTGCGCTCTGCGTGATCTGGCTCGCGAGGAGCTTGCGAGAGAAAGGCGATGGACGCGAGTCCCAAACCAAACAAGATCCAAAAGGCAAGAAACGGCTCGAATGAGAAAAGGAACCCCCGCGCGCGTGATAAAAATTCAGCCTCAACTTAAATCGAGATCCAGAAAGCAAAGCCACAGAAAGAGAGATCCAAAGCAAAAGGCCACGTCCGGCACCTAGTCTAGTCTTCGGGACTTCAAGTCTTCTCACCAGCATGGAGCTAAGTGTTGCCACTAGGCGTGGGAGGGAGCCCCAGGGCCTGAGGCCGGCACCCCTGAGACTCCGGGGCATGTACAGCCCCAACTCATTATTACGTGAGAGTGTCACGGGCGGCGAGCTTCACAGGCACTGGGCCTTCTTCACAGGTACCGGCCTTGCTTAATATCGCCAGACAAGGGGCCCGCCTTGCGCCACCCTTGACCTCCTTTGGGCCGATCGGAGACCAGGACGACACAAAGGAGGGAAAGACGACGCCAGCGGTTCCCTCGGCGACCACGGGTCCTCTGCCGGGGGAAGGGTTGTTGAAGCCACCCCGGCAGAGGGCCTACCTCCAGGTGTCCCCTGGTTTCGCGTGCCTTGGGGACGGGCCTTGCTCCTGGCTCCCTCCCGGCGGCCCCCAGCGTGTCTCCCTTGTTGAAACGGGCGTCGCCGTGCCAGGTCGTCGATCGATGCTGCAACCTGATTCATCTGTAGCCCATGGTTAGCAAAGCCTGTTCCTGAGAGGTTAGCGGTACCCTGTAGTTGCCCTGCTGGCGCAATTGTTGTGATTCTCTGTTGGCTCTTGGAAGGCTTCAACTCCCAGCACCCCTTCTCCCCAATCTTCTCCAATGAATGAGCCGATGTCGTCCTCTGGTGCGTACCCTTGGTCCATCATGCGGGTCAAGTAGGCTTCCGGGGCCGTCACCCCGAACACCTCACCGTGGTGCCCCACGCTCCATGTTGCTCCGCCCATGATGGCGTCCTGGGGATGATAATATGGCATCCGGCCGGGACCATGGGGGTGACGCTTGCGCTCGTGCTTGTCGAGGGCGGCATGGGGGGTTGGAGCCCCCTGCGCCGCCGGCCGTGCTGATGTTGACGAAGCCCCCGGGCATAGTCGATGGCGCGCAAATGTGGTGAGGCTCGCCGCGCGACCTTGCAGTGGCCTGGGGGGGAGTCGATAGCAGAAGGGTGGCACTCCCAACACTGTTGCGTCCAGCAGCTCAGCAACACGCTCAAGCAGCGTGTCCCAGCCGCTCTCAGTCAGCCTGCATCGCAGCACCTCCCATGCCACTGTGAGTGCCGCCCACATGTTTGCTTGCTCCTGCCGTGAGTGCTGCGTTGTTGCTGCGGCGTGACTCGCTGCTCTCGCCGCGGCTCGTACTTGCCGCGGGGTGAGGGTGGATGACGCCTGGCCGTGCTGTCCATGCCTGGCGGAGCTTGGTAGCGCCCGTGCCGCTTGGGGTGCGGGGTCGAGACCTTCATGGGAAGGCGGCACCGTCCTGACCGGCCAGGCTACCCAGCGGTCAGAGCCGGCCCTTGGGTCGCCAGACATCATAGCCGGTGAACGTCGGAGAGCTGTTTGGCGGAGAAGAAGCTCCGGCGCACCCCTACCTGGTGCGCCAAATGTCGGATGTGGGTTTCCGGCAAACCCTTAAGGTTTGAACATTAGGGTGCCCGCGAAGTCTTTCCCTCCAACCGATCTACGCTCTAGCTCGCTAAGATCTTGCGGATGAACTCGACGAACTCACAACACAGAAAGACATGGGGTTTATACTGGTTCGGGCCACCGTTGTGGTGTAATACCCTACTCCAGTGTGGTGGTGGTGGATTGCCTCTTGGGCTGATGATGAACAATACAAGGGGAAGATCAGCCTCCTGAGGTTGAGGTGTTCTTGTGCGTATGAACTTGTGGTGTGTAGATTCCGTCAAGCTAGGATGAGATGCCCCTACTATGGTGGTGGCTAGTCCTATTTATAGAGGCCCTGGTCCTCTTCCCAAATATTGAGCGGGAAGGGAGCCACCAATGGCGGGCTAATTTGAAGGGGGACAACTAGTACAAGCTATCCTGACAAAAGCGGTCTTCGCCTGTGAAAGGCTCTGGTGGTGACGCCGTCTTGGGCTCCACGATGACCTCCGCCTTGCCATCCGCCTGGTCTTGGTCTTGTTGCACCGAAATGGCAACCTTTGCCTGAGGCCTCGGTACTCCGCGGCTGCGCTTGCCTCCTTTGCACCAAAGAGGAAACAACGATGCTGCATGCGCTGACGCCCGCCTAGCACCGTTCGTCATGGATCACGTCACGAGAGCCTCGTGAGGTTTGCCCTGCCTTGGTATCTCCGCTCCTCGTGACCCTGCCTGACCAGGCCACTCCAGAGGATGTCTTGCGTCGTCCGCCTCGTGAGGCTTGGCCCCTCGCGAGGGTCTTGGATGCTTTGTTGGTGAAGATGGGCCGTACGGCCTGCTGCTTGGCCACGCCGTGGGCCACAGGCAGGCAAGTCTGGGGACCCCCGTTCCCAGAACGCTGACAAATATAGACCGTCTCATCTATATCTAACTGATGGAAATTAAACTAAAAGATACCCGCACCCCTCTCCACATTTGTAGACAAGGCCTTCCCTAGTTCATCCTTATCTCCAACAACCTCATTGTTGAGCAATTAAGAAAGGAAGCCTTTGGAACAAACTAGCCTGGTGGCCGCTGCCGGCGTTGTCGATCCCCATGCCTCCGCTCAGTCCGACCACCAATCACCACCGTGCCCCACTCCTCTTCACCTTATATCCTATTTCTCGAGATATCATTAGTTTTTACACATGGGATTACTCCCGCATGGGTCAATCACAGTGTTTTTATAAAAAAATGCATCTTGATGTTCCGTGCAATGCACGGATCTTGCTAGTACTCATATAGAAGACTAAGTTGGTGATGATGGTGTGTCTGCCATCCGTCGTTTGTGACCATTAGATCTACATCTAACAACTGTGAGGTAAGTTGTTGCCTTTTCTCACAAACATCCCACTTGTCTACCAATTTGCAGAAAAACCCATAATTAGTATCTTAAAACCAACCACATCCCTCCCTGACCTCACCAAAACAGCCCAAGGAATATATTCTAATTGAAACATAATATATCTCTAGTGATATATGTATATCAAAATTAGACTGTTTTGTATCAAGGTTGTGAATAAGTATTATTGTAATTATGATTCGTTGCAACGCACATGAACATTGCTAGTATTTCCAACCATGCAGAAAAATTTCCCTAGTATTCCATAGTTTCGAGTTTTCCATCAAGATAGTAGTCACTCATGGTTGATATTTACTTTCAATCATGTACACATATGCACTATGTAACTAGCCTTGCTTATTGGGTTCCAAAGATTAACTTTCACTCCTACTTACAATATGTAGAGTATTTAACAAAAAACTACCACATTCAACCAGACCTAGGAAGAATCTATTGTACAAAAAATAGCAAAAACATACACAAAATTTCTTAATCACGCCAAAAACTACTACCTACCGATTAGGTTAGTTTAAACCCATTTATGATAGGGTTGGCCCACACGTCCGTGCTGACGAGGCAGCTTAAACCAACACATTTTGTTTGACCATTGACACGAGGGACCCACATCTGACCTTCTATCCTGTTATTCGCCCTCAAATCATTATTTTTCCTGAACATTACTTCAAACAGTATTGATGCATGTTCCTCGATGGCGCCGGTGATGAGCGAGTTGGTCGCCGCTCCGCCAGACGGGCCGGACGCCGCGCTGGCCTCCGCACGGTTTGGCAGGCTGGCCCGAGCGTGACTCACGAGCGAGCAAGCCACCACGCTGGCCTTCGCTCGAGCCAGATGGCTGGCCTTAGCACGGCGCGCGAGCAAGCTGCCGCACCGCCGTACCAATCTATCTAGCAAACCTTGTAGACAAGCAGCTGGACAGAACTATCTTGGCTAACTAGCGGCCGTGAGTGCCGAATGGAGATGACATCCGGGCTGCTGCAAGATGGGCTCCGCACCGCCGGCGGTTTTGACCTCGCCTTCTGCAGGCGGCGGTAGCTGCGTCCCATGGCCGAGGATGACAAGGTGGACGGGATGGAGGTAGGAAGTCACTCGGGGATTTTTTTGCAGACTGACATGTAGGTCCCACAAGTCATAACGCCCGGTCGAATAGAAGGCATTGACTTAATGGCTAACATGGGCCCTGTTTGGATACTCTAAGTCAGAGGTTAGATTCTAACCCCGAACTAACTCTAACCAAAGTGGTGTTTGGATGGCAGGGTTAGATTGACAACAAATGTATCCAAACAGGGCCATGGGTTGAAACGTGCCTACAACGACACTTTGTAGAGTAGTCGTTTCTTGGTAGGGATGGTTGGTAAGAGCATGTACAATGGTTGATAAGGTAGTCTTATCTTAAGTCTGCCACGTATGCAAGTGGTAGTAGTTTCTTGGTATTATTACTCGTTTCCTGCATTATTAAGGGTTTCTTGTAAGGAACAATGTACTACTAGCGACAAAAGGTGATTCTAGGTTGCGTTGTACTCCAACGAGTACTACTAGTGGTCGCGGGAGTGTATACCTCGTTTTGTGAGTTCGATCCCGGCCGAACACACATCGGCCTTTTTTTAAATAGCAACTTCACTATGAGCCAATATTTTACATGGGTAGTTTGGGTTCTGAAGTCAAACGGATGTGCGGCACCACAATCTGGGTGCACTGGATAGCCTAGCCACGTGAACGGGTTTTCCTTCCTAGCATCTCGTGCCTCGCGTGCTCGCCTAGCTGCACCTCGCTTGTAGCTTTCTCATCAGCTAGTACTAGCATATTTAAACTAGCGCCTCCCAATTAATCCCGAGGAGCCGGAAAAGCCTGGCGGGGCATTGGGAACTGTGCAATATGGCTCTGTACGTAAAGTGCTCTACTACTAGTCTGTAGCTTGTGGCGTTGCACGCATGGACTTCACTCCATTATCGGCTCTACTATAAAAGAAATTCCTCTTGACGTGTTTTCTTTAAATGGAGGCGAAAGCTTTGCTTCATCTCATTCATAAAGAAGGAACTACTAACAAAGTTCGACAAGATCCATTACACCTCCACAAATGGAAGTGAAAAGCCTAGTCTCGCTGTATCAAATAACCCAAATATTCTGCCCCCGTAGTAACCGTCGCTAATAAACAGGCTGCTAGTGTGTGCGTGAGAGGAGCGGCTGAGTAGGCTAGCTATGTGAGAGGAGCTGTTGAATAGAGCACCGAGAGTACCCACTAGGCCACTACGTAGGTGTACTTTCCCTGCATTGATAGTACAACGATGGTTCTAGATAACAGTACGTAGTACCCTCCACTTCCAACTGTAGCTCCTTGGCCCTGAGATTCAAGAGTTCAAAACTGGTGCACTATACTAGAAGTACAGTACATCGCACTACTAGTTGAGAAAGTAGTACTAGTACTGATACAGTACGAGTACGTACTCCTCCATCACATAATGCAAGACGTTTTTTGACACTAGTTGGCGTGTACAAAAAATAGCAAAAACATACCCAAAAGTTCTTAATCCACACCAAAAACTACTAGATAGTGCCAAAAATTTCTTACTAGTGCTATTATTTACAGTGTAATGCAATCCCATAGCGTCCCATAATGCTAGTACTAGTAGTAAATAATAGCCTCACCCCTTCTCTAAGGACCGATCTACAGTTGGAAGGGACGAGGCCCTGCGATTACTACGCTCTTATCTCCTCCTCACCAGTTCCCCTCCCCCCGAAGAGAAGGCAGTTCGTCACTGCTCCCATGGATTCGCCAGGCGGTTCTCCTCCTCGTCGGGGCTGGGAGACCTTGGATGATGATCCTCTGGGAGAAATTGCACGCCGCTCCGACATCCTCACTGTCGCAAGACTCGGTGCTTCCTGCACCAACTTTTTCAAGACGGTGCTTAAAAAGGATTGGGAAAAGGCCATGCTTGTTGGTATTCCATGCGTCCTCGAGGAGAAGGTTCTTCTATGGGACAATCATTCGAACAGTCCACCGCTCCCTGGGCATGGTTGCACATTGACTCCGCTAGATTTGTCGACGTTGAGAGGAAGTCGGATTTTGTCCGATGAGCAGGTCAGTGATGGAGTTTGATCATGTAGTACTTAGTTATTCCATTTCCATCCCATAATTTCTTCGCTGCCCATCATCTTATATATAGGTCTGGGTCGGTGCCAACGAAGATTGGCTTGCATACCTCCGGCGGGATACCACCATCAATTTGCACAACATCCACAGCAGTGCGGCCGTTTGGGTAGACCCCTTCTCCAGCATTGGGATCGGTCTTCCGGACTGGCTGGGCTTGAATACGTATGATGATGCCTACATGAGATTGAAGAAGATAGAAATTGCGGACCCACCAACAAGGCGACGCGGCTACGATGATTACTATCTCATCGCGGTGTTCGACATAAGGATTGCCATCAATGCAAGAGGCAGTAATGGCAGAGGCTGACGCATGTTGGCGGCGGCAGATTTGTACCCCTACACGTTCGAAGACGTCGTGCGCCATCTAGGCCGCATCTTCGAGGTGACAAGCCAGGGGACGTGTTTCATCTGGTTGCCATCCTACAGTACGAGAGATTACAAACGGAATGCACAAACCATCATTTTCATCCCTAACGGTACTCCATTATTTTGCAGGGACCAGTCATCCCACGATCAAAATAAGATCGCCGATCCGGGATGTGCATTTGCATGCACAATTCGGTCGAACCCGGAACCTTGTAGCTGACTTTGGCATATTGGGATCAATTATCTTAGTAGTCGTTACCCATGGTACCACTGATGTGCCACATGGTCACACATTCTACCACGATCGGACCGTCCCCATCTACCCAGGTACTCCATTTTTAACCCTCTCGCCTTCTCTTTCATTGTTGTACTAGTACTCTACTTACGTACTAGTAGGAGTACTTTTTACCTTGGAGTACCTTTTACCCACTAGCTGCCACCATTTTTGTTTTTCCATGTCTTGCTATCTCATCCATGTAGCCAAGAGTGGCTATATATAATAAGCCGGTTATTTTACTTCCTCTATACCGGAGTAGTACTATTTGCTGCAAAGTATTACTGACCGCCAAATTTGAGCACAACATTATTATGCATGAACCTTGACTATGTACGTCACCATGTGTCCAGATCTGAGATGCCGCGTGTACCAGATGAACGGTGCCGAGTTCAACCCCTGTGATGCTACGTGGGTGCCGAGGAACACTCTTGGAGAGTACTCGCTTTTCATTGGGGACAACTACCCCATTGTGAAGCGGATGCCACCTTCCGTGCATGACATGGAAGGCATGCCGTTCATGAAGCATGGTTGTGTCTTCAGTGCGCACCGCCGGATGAACGACATGCTGGGACACGCTATCCCTGATTTATGCCGCTTCACCTTGGATGAGTCTCCATCGTGTGGAACCGGACTAGAAAACTGCGACAATGATTCCTGTTGCCCACCGCTATGGATAGTGCCATCCGTGAAGAACACCAGGGACTGGAACCTAGAGGAGGACATGTAGCCCATCTATAATGTGTAAGTGGAGTACGGTAAATTGTGAACGGTGGCGCTGTGAATATATGTAGACTAATCGTGCACAAATTTATCACATGAATTGGAGATGAACTTGTGTGGCATACTGGCATTTTTCCTTTAGAATTTATTACTAGTAAATGTGTTATGTGTACGTGCAACTTGTGTGGTTGTTGCACGGGCTCCAACATGCTCTTTGAGAAAAAACGGTAGCACAGCTTTGGATATACGTGACGTGGCGGCATCATACAGTAGCATCGTTCGCTATAGTTGTAGTACGCTCCTACTAGGACGACAACTCCTATAAAACCTTGCGCTTGGCTCTTTGCCTCTTCGGGAGGTTCAACAGTTCGTACTCGTGTGAACCTTGCACTTGGCTCTTCGCCTCTTCGGAAGGTCCAACAATGATGATACTACAGTACACATTATGCTTCTGGCAATCTGACACCGATTGAACTATTGCACGTCCACCGTGAGGGCGAGGGCTAGGGAGAGGGAGAGGGACAGGGCGCTGCGAACCACCGCGCGCGTGGGCGAGGGAGAGGCATAGTAAGCAAGCTTCTCCTCGTTATGCGAGTTGACGGGACACACCAAAGCAGTACTAGTACTAGTCCATATTGCGTCCTTTCCGGTTAATATGGCTTAATTTGAAATGAGAAAAATACACTAGCGGTCAAAGTATGTAACAATATGCTCTTTACGGTCACTATATATAGTTTTGTGGTGATTATATGATCACTAGCTCATCGTAGAGCATCGTATTGCACCCTACTAACCGGCCACATAGTCGACGTGGCACTTTGTTGATTGGTTAAATTGTCACCTGGTTTCTAGGTCCCACCTGTCAGTTGGCAGAGCAAAGAAATCAGCTAAAAAACAAAGATTGTAGTACATCTACACTTCAAATGCATTTAGACTTTAATCTAAATCGATATTGATTGACTAATGCACCAACTTGTGCTCTAGGTATAGGCTACATGTCTATCCTTAATTACAGCATGCAACGACCTTCATTTAATCTTCTTCTCTCAATGGTCGCATGCACACATAAGTCTACTACTTTTGGGCGTTAATTATGCCCTGGTCAATGTGTAAATCTCTAAATGTACAGTTTTTCACGGACCTAGGGAGTAGGTTGAGCACTTGAGCGTGAGCGTGTGTGTTGCGTCGTGTGTTGTGTGTCGCATGGGTGCGGGGGTGTTGCATGCGTCCATGTGTACGTGTGAGTGTTGCATGTTGCATGCATGGGGCTTACTCCCTCCCATTGACATGTTCATATTTCAAGCTTCCTCTGTCCCATCCATATGGTGATACTCCCTCTGTTCCCAAATACGGAGTAAAATCCTCCCTCTGTTCCCAAATATGGAGTATTTGTCTTTCTAGAGATTTCAACAAGTGACTACGTACGGAGAAAAATGAGTGAAGTGAGCATAGAGGCATAGGGATAATGTCGAAAGGAAGTCTTTGCGATCCATTATTCCCCATCTCGGTCGGAGAGAACTATTCAACTAGTCTTCTTAGTGAAGTGACAATACATGCTGCAGCAGATGGGACACTTAATTAATAAGTTGAACCAGTGTGTTGGTGTTACTAAATTAGCCGTACCCAGTACTGCCATCATGTTTGCCAGTAGAGCACGCTTCTGTCCTCCATTAACTGACATACGGGCCCTCTTGTGGTAGACACATATGTCATCGGTGTAACTATTTACACTCCGAAGGACGGTATATCCTGGTAGTAGTAATAGAATTGAGATTTAATGCACTTTCTTCCCCGTCTTCCACTCTTCTTCCTCCTCTCTTCCCCATCGTCGGCTGCACACCATTTCCCACCGCTCTCTGCTCGCCCGCCCGTGCTATCTTCCTTGGTAGCTCGCGCATACCATATCCCCCCGCTCACTGCTCGGCCACACAAGGAGAAGCTTCTTCGCTCGCCCC
>NC_041384.1:523494549-523546401 GCF_002162155.2 Triticum dicoccoides | reverse complement strand
GGCACCGAAAACCCCAATGGCAGAACCGACTGACATGCAAAGCCGCGATTGGAATTTCCTCCCCGATGTTCTCTTGGAGCAGATCTGTAATCATATGGACCTACTCAGCACTGTCTGTCTGGCTGCATGCTCGGTGTCTTTGTACCGTCTACTCGTCTGCAACCGGCCGGCTCTTTTCAAGACACCCTGCTTGCTGATGCCCAATCCTCGCAGGTGACCCAGACACTGACTTGACGATCCTACGGAGGTTGTCGTGGTGCCCCTCGACAAGCTACTAGTACCCGTCCACCTGTCCTTCATTCATGGCCACTACTGGGCGGGCATGAAGGCCAACTGGATCGTCCTCATCCACCAATCCGGTAGTCCGTGGCATCTCGTGGATATCTACACCCAGCGAGAGATCACCCTTCCATCTTTGGATACCGCCGCCATCGAGCCTCGCGGCCTGCCGGACACTCCTGCCTACTATGCATGAGACTCGTCGAGCTTTTGGCTCGACCTCTGTTTGCTGAAGGTTGTAATCTGCGAAGTTCCCACACCATCAGAAGACTACATGGATTACAAGCTCATTGCCGTGTTCAACATGGGATTAGTCTATCTGGAATCCGGTCGCCATACATGGTTATGGCTCATCATCGATCCTCTTTACCCAACACTTCTGTCTGATGCTATAGTGCATGATGGCATCGTTTATGCGGTCGACGCACAGATTGGCTGCCTATACTGGTGGAATCTATCGTTGTGTAATTGTTCTATCTCATCTCATCTTTACCTTAAGAATACGACTGCCTTTTCATTGTTACAAATTTAGAATATATAGTATGTCTATAACCACATCATTGCTATATATTCCTCTCATTTCCTAGATTTTTATGACCACACATGTTATTGTTAGAGTTGATATGAGAACAATTGGTATCTAATGATTGTTAGAATAGATATTATGAGCATAACCTCATGACTGATATATGTTACTCTCATTTCTAGGATTTTTATAACAACTCATGTTATAAAATAGAGTTGATATGATAAATGTAGTAAGTGCTATGGTAGAATATGAGTAGACCCTGTCATATCTGTTTTCCTCTCATTATTACATGATGTTTGAACCATGATATATTGCTAGAATATGAAAGACATTGGCTTATTTTTCTAACTTGGGGTATGATTATGACCACGGCATTGCAATTCTCTGTCTATGATATGTGTGACTGTTATAATAATCTTAATTCCACACATACTCTGAACATGATTGTTTATTTTTGTCCTTTTGGTCTCCAATTTGAATTGTTGCAGCAGACGCAAATGCGCTGGCCTTCATGATTCTAGGACCTGGAATCATACCAGCCGATGGGTGGTGGTTTATCGCTCGTTCAGCTGACGGTGGTCATTTGATGCTCATTCGCATGTACCAAATTAACCAAAACATTTCATCAAACCACATGCAGTACAATGGCTGGGGCATTTGTGACATTGATGGCTATGGCTGCTTCATGTTCGAGAAAGATCCCAGCTCCGTTGGGCCAGGCGTATTCAACTGGAGGCGGGTTTACAGCCTCGGCAACCACTCATGTTCCTCGGGCTCAATTATCTGATCATCCAACCAATCGTCGATCATATCACCGGTGATGATTACCGTGCTATGCAACTTCATTTGCCAGGGGGGACTGTGTTTACACATCATACCATGGGTTTCATGAACCATCATATCCAGAAATTCGTCGACACAGCTTGTTGCCAGATAATCTTCAGTGTGTGAAAGGCATCAAGATTCCATGTGATGGATGGCTTTTGCAAACCCGACATGCGGCGATGTGGTTCATGCCAACATCAAATATGCACAACTTGATTCGTACTGGTATGTGGACTGAGCCATGTATTCTGCTGCTGTAGCACGACCCTCTTTTGTTGGATATTATGTGATGTTGTTAGTTTAAAGCACTCCTCTGGTTTGAAGGATAGATACCTTTCTGGGATCAAGTGCATCCTAACTCACCTGCGCAGAATGTAGTGATAATGATGATGGAGATGTTGTGTAGTATATATATATACATACATATATATGTATATATATCACTTAGGCTTCAAGTGTGTACTTGTTAGTTAGACATATGGTTAAAATGTGACACTAAATACGACTAGTAAGTAGTACAGTAGCAGTACTAGTATACGTCGGTCAAATTATTCATCATGTCCACACATTGAATTGACGTGACAACACGCTGCGCGTGAGGTGACACAAGAATCCCGGCGGCGTGTTTGGGTATTCTGGACTTCAGATTTGGAGTACCACTTATCTATCGAAATCTTTCATCATTCACTTAAAACAGTCGATTGATCATACATTGAGTACCATATAACTGGAATTAACCCATGCAAGTCAAAGAAGGATTGGCCGGTGCTGCCGGCTGGCGTCAAGCTCGATCCCACGGATCAGGAGCTGATCGAGCACCTTGAGGCCAAAGTGAGTGCTGACAGCGCGAGATCTCACCCTCTCATCGATTTTTTCATACCAACCATCAACAGCGAGCACGGCATATGCTACACCCATCCTGAGAAACTTCCAGGTAAGACACCGATCGGCCGTCTACTTGCACAAACATATTCCTTTGTCTATAGCTCTATTTTTCTTTTTAGACGCAGACCTAGTGAAGCAATTACAATTTGACAGTTAATAAAAAGTGAAACAAGTGACTACAACATGCTAAAGATGTTATGAAAATGCTAACTACGTACACTAAAACCTGTATTCGACAATACTGCAGGTATCACATTCAGTGGCCTAAGCAAGCATTTCTTCCAGTGCAATTCCAAGGCGTTCAAAAGGGGCACATGAATGCGTCGCAAGATACAGTCGGAGTGTGGCATGCACGCGATGTGGCACAACACCGGCAATACCTTGTC
This sequence comes from Triticum dicoccoides, assembly GCF_002162155.2. NCBI lineage: Eukaryota > Viridiplantae > Streptophyta > Magnoliopsida > Poales > Poaceae > Triticum > Triticum dicoccoides. Next base: position 523,543,497 of record NC_041384.1, on the reverse strand, counting down.
GGTGATGGTCAACAGCCGGCAGACGGGCAGCAAAAAGGTTCTGGTGCTGCACACCAACAAGAACTTCGACCAGCAGAGGACCAACTGTGTAACGCCCCGAGTCCGATGTGCCAGGTGTCCTCCGCTTATTTGCTGTTGTTGGCTTATCATTTGCTTGCGTGTTGCATCTTATCATGTCATCATGTGCATTGCATCATCATGTTTTCAAAACTTGCATCCGTCCCGGCCTCCTCGTTCTCTCCGTTGTCCGTTCTGAGCCCAGACACGCTTGCACGCGCCCGCGACATGTCCGAAATAGTATTTTATAAGTGGCCGGAATATGTTCTCGGATTGGGTTGAAAGTTGGCGTGTGGTCTTATTATAGTGTAGATAGACCGCCTGTCAAGTTCCATCGCATTCGGAGTTCGTTCGATGCCCCAACGCTTAACTATAGCGGCAATATAGCCGGTCTAATGTCAAACGTTTTCGCTCTCCGGAAACAGTCGCCGGGCCTCCCTCTCTTCTCTTCTCTCAGCTCGAGACCATCTACACAGCTCACTACCTACCGCCAGGTCCAACCTAACCTCTCTCGTCAGCCCGCGTACCTCCTCCTCACACGCGTCCAGAAAGTTGTCCCGGACCTGACCCGGACATTAATCACCTTTGGATCCGGATCAATCCCAAACATCCTGAGCATCTTCTGTTTCTTATTTGGAACCTCCTAACCCAAACCCCTTTGACCGGAGCCGTCCGATGATGATCTAATGGCCTGAGATAAGACCCCAAATCCCTCTCCTAGCTTCCATTTCCTTTTTAAGCCACACCTCCATGCCTATTTGGGACAAACCCTAATCCCTAGGGGATCTGTCACTTCACCGCCGCCGGACCAGCCCTCTCCTCGTTTTCCTCCACCACCAACCAGCAGCCACCTATCGATCCCCACCCAACCAATCCAAATTCGGCCCAGATCCAGTCTCCCACCCATCCGCTGTGGCCGCTAGATGGGGATCCGACGACCACCAGCGCGCCCGAGCCTCCTGCAGCACTCGATCCAGATCGGATCGAGGCCTCCTTCTCGCGATAGCCTCATCGACCGGGAACGGGAGAGGATCTCCCAATCGAGCCCCTCGCCGCCGCTGGCGACCACCTCTACCAGGCCATGTCTCACGCCCCTGTTTTTTTTCTTCCTTCACCCCCTCGTTTCTCCCTTTGTCTCACCCGATTCTCTCTCTATTCTTTGTAACAGCGCCAGTCACCTAAGGAGGTCCTCGCCTGCGCCGTTTCAACCTTGCCGGGGACCAGCGTTGCTTCACCTCTTCTTCCAACTCGGAAAACTGCCAGGGGCATCCATGGTCGCCCCACGTCTTCGCTGCCTTCCCCTCGTCTCCCTGTGCAGACCACTCATGGCGCCATCCCCTTGGAGCTGCGACTGCTGCCGCCAAACGCTGATGCCGTCCAAGCCCTCCTTGCCGCTGTACCCGGCGTCCCACGCAGCCCCGCTCCCGGATCCGGCCGATCCCCGCCTCGCCTCGCCGCTGCTCTGCCTCGTCGTCGCCGGAGTCCTCCTGTCGTCGCCCCTGCTTCCTCTGCATCGGTCTGCTGTGCGAGGGAGACAAGCGCTCGACCGCGCGTTGACCGCACACGCGTGGACCATGAGGCCTTGATCGCCTCCAGCCAAACCGCCTAGGCCCAGCCCAGCAGCCCGCGTCCTGTGCCAGCAGGCCAACCCAGCACCGACCGGGCCAAGAGCCCATGGGTGAGGCCGCCCCCCGAGCGCCCTCCTTTTTTTCCTTTCTCTGTTGGGCCAACCAGTTTCAGCCCAACTGCTATGTTTTTTAGCAGACGAATTTCCCTATTTTGTAGAAAACTTCATGTTTACAGTTTAGACCCTTAACTTCATGCATTTAATAACTAATTAACCATGCATCGGATTAAAACAATTTACATATGAAATATGCTTAGTTTTTCATCTAGTTTCATAATATGTCATTTTCACCCATGTTTAAAATGTTTAAAATGATGTTTGTTTAAATTTGCCCCTATGCCATGCTAAAATGGTTTAATTCATAACTAAATAACCATAGCTCCATTTTTAACAAACTTTATATGTAAATGGGGTAGAATTTTGCCTAGTTTAACATGGTGGCATCATCTTGCATGTTTAATAACTATAAAACATGGTTTAGGGCAGAACAGGACCAAACCTAATATATGCACATGGGGATTTACCCGAATTGTTGTTCGTTGCTTCCGGCCTCATTTAAACTTGACTAGATATGTAGTTTTACTTTGCTTCACCCTCTCGCCATGTTTAACAACATTTAATATTGTTGGGTACATAAACGAGATCGAACTAAATAATTGATGTGGTGCTCCATCAATATGCAACTCGTTGCATATTGAGCTCCACTTAATTTGTAGGATTCTTTGTGCACTTTGCCATGCCATGCTTCATTAAACCGGACATGCATCATACTCGATTATGCATCATGCCATGTTGATGTGTTGGTTGTTTACTATGTTGTTTGCTTCTTTCCGGTGTTGCTTCTTCGGGTTGGTTCCGATAACGTCGTGTGTGTGAGGACCCGTTCGGCTACGTCCGTTTGTCTTCTTCATGGACTCGTTCTTCTTCCTTGCGGGATCTCAGGCAAGATGAGCATACCCTCGAAATCACTTCTATCTTTGCTTGCTAGATGCTCGCTCTTTTGCTATGCCTATGCTATGATACCTACCAATTGCTTATCATGCCTCCCATACTGTTGAACCAAGCCTCTACCCACCTTGTCCTAGCAAACCGTTGTTTGGCTATGTTACCTCTTTGCTCAGCCCCTCTTATAGCATTGTTAGTTGCAGGTGAAGATTGAAGTTTGTTCCTTGTTGGAACATGGAGATTGTAACTTGTTGGAACATTGTTTACTTGTTGGGATATCACAATATATCTTATTTAATTAATGCATCTATATACTTGGTAAAGGGTGGAAGGCTCGGCCTTATGCCTGGTGTTTTGTTCCACTCTTGCCGCCCTAGTTTCCGTCATATCGGTGTTATGTTCCCGGATTTTGCGTTCCTTACGCGGTTGGGTAATAATGGGAACCCCTTGACAGTTTGCCTTGAATAAAACTCCTCCAGCAATGCCCAACCTTGGTTTTACCATTTGCCACCTAGCCTTTTCTTTCCCTTGGGTTCTGCAGACTCAAGGGTCATCATTATTTTAACCCCCCGGGCCAGTGCTCCTCTAAGTGTTGGTCCAACCTGTCAGCCGCCGGTGGCCACTAGGGGCAACTCTGGGCTGGCCTACCGGAAGTTTAGACAATCTGAGTGTGCCCTGAGAAAGAGATATGTGCAGCTCCTATCGGGATTTGTCGGCACATTCGGGCGGTGTTGCTGGATTGGTTTTAACTTGTCGAAGTGTCTTGTAGAACTGGGATACCGAGTCTGATCGAAATGTCTCGGGAGAAGGTCTATTCCTTCATTGACCGTGAGAGCTTGTCATGGGCTAAGTTGGGACACCCCTGCAGGGATTTGAACTTTCGAAAGCCGTGCCCGCGGTTATGGGCAGATGGGAATTTGTTAATGTCCGGTTGTAGAAAACCTGAAGATGACCTTAATTAAAATACATCAACTGAGTGTGTTACCGCGATGGCCTCTTCTCGGCGGAGTCCGGGAAGTGGAAACGGTGTTGGAGTATTGCTTGTGCAGGTTGTTCTCTAGTTTTCTCGCTCGCGCTTTGCCTCCTCTTCTCGCTCTCTTTTGTGAACAGTATAGCCACCATACTTGCTAGTCGCTTGCTGCAGCTCCACATATACTTTACCTTGCCTTACCTATAAGCTTAAATAGTCTTGATCGCGAGGGTGCGAGATTGCTGAGTCCCTGTGGCTCACAGATTACTATTACACCAGATGCAGGGCCTGATGATTCCGCTCCAGGAGACGCGTTTGAGCTCAAGTGGGAGTTCGACGAAGACTCTCAACGTTACTATGTTTCCTTTCCTGATGATCAGTAGTGGTGCCCAGTTGGGGGTTATTGGGACCGTGTCGCAATGTTGGGTTCTCTTTTATTTTGGCGTCGTAGTCGGGCCATGAGTGTTTGGATGATGTAATGTTATTTATGTACTTGATTGACGCGGCGAGTGTAAGCCAACTATGTTATCTCCCCTTTATTATTTATACTACATGGGATGTTGTGAAGATTGCCTAACTTGCGACATATGCCTTCAATGCGATTATGTCTCTAAGTCATGCCTCGACACGTGGGAGCTATAGTCGCATCGAGGGTGTTACAAACTGGGTGATGCACCAGTACCACCTCGGGGACCTGGAGCAAGAGAAGGAGTGGGAGCTGGTCATCTGCAAGATTTTCTACCAGACAAACACTAGGGCCGGGAGTAAAAAGATTATAAGTTAGTTTGGTATTGGTACTTGTACTACCTTGTCGTCCGCAACTTGGTATAGTTGTTAACGATCTTTTGGTATGAACTTGGCATTTGCTTCCAACCATCATGCCGAGGGTCGACGTGGATATAAAGTTGAATCATTTGTTTCGAAACGAATTTTCAGGCACCTGATTTTTATTTGATGCACTACAAAAAAAGACACATCCGTGACATTTTGGGCCGAACGAAAAAAAAATTTGTCATACATATGACACTTCTATGACGATAATTGTGACAAAACCCAGTATCATCATAGATGTGGTGGGCTCCTACTTCTATGACAAAAAATCATGACAGAAAAATGGGATTTTCATCCTGGGCGGGCCGGAGACGCAGCTGCATGACATTCTTTGGGCCGTCCATGACGGAAAAAACCGTGGTAGAAGCGAGGGGCAGGAAAATTTCAGGGAGTTCCCAGTTACGGTGGGAGGTCGGGGCCGAACGATGCGCATTTATCTCGTACACGTACGCGCGTGTGTGCGAGGCATTGGCTCTAACTAAACCCGAGCGAGGCGTTGGGCTCTAACTGAACCCGAGCGATTGCACTGCAGGCTACGCGTTACTGAACCCGAGAGATCGATCGATGGTTGTTAACTGAACCCGATCGAGCGATTCCTTGGCTAATGCTGCTAACTGAAGCCGATCTATGGGATGAACAGTGAGCGTTGCGGGGGGTTTGGATGAACAGTGAGCGGTGGCGTTGCCTCTGGATGAACAGGACCTCGTGGTGTGGTGGAGGGCTGGATGAACAGTAGACGGTGGAGGGGTGCCCGTGGAGGGGTGGATGAACAGGGCCCCGTGGTGTGGAGGGCAGGATGAACAGTAGACGGTGGGGGTGCCCGTGGAGGGGTGGTTGAACAGGACCCCATGGTGTGGAGGGATGGATGAACAGTGGATGGTGGAGGGGTGGTTGAACAGTAGCCGGTGGAGTAGCGCGCGGTGGAGGCTGGATGAACAGGAGCCCGTGGAGGCTGGAGGAGGTCGACGGTGGATGAATAGTAGCTCATGGAGGCTGGAGGGGGTCGACGGTGGAGCTGAATAGTATCCTGTGGAGTCCCATTTTGCGGTACGCCACACCCCTCACGATGAACAGGACCCCCGTTTCGACCGTAGCGCTCCAACACAAGTCCGTTTCCTCCGTTTTGCAGTACGCCACACCCCTCCCGGTCACCAGGACCCCCGTTTCGACTGTAGGAGGTCCGTTTCCTCCTTGTGCGGTATGCCACACCCCTCCTGATCAACAGGACCCCTGTTTCGACCGTAGGAGGTCCGTTTCCTCCGTTTTGCGGTATGCCACACCCCTCCGGATCAACAAGACCCCTGTTTTGACTGTAGGAGGTCCGTTTCCTCCGTTGTGCGGTACGCAAGGCCTCGTTTCCATCGCCTCTTCCGTCCAAGCCCTCCCGATGAACACGACTACGCATTCCATTCTGACCCATGGACACGACGACGACGCTGTTTCTCCGTTTCGACCCAGCCATGTACACGAGCCCTCGCCGTACATATGTGCGAGTAGGCGTTCGAGACCCCGCCCGTATGTACACATACGTAGCCGTATTTTCTTTCTTGCACCCTGGCCGCCTCTACTACGACACGTGTGCACCTCTATATCCACCAGTATATATATACGTACACGTTCGCGACTAGAATGACAACGCTACGTACGCTTCGACCAGGTGGGTCCCAACTGTCAGGCACTTCCTTGCGTCCGAAGGTGTAGCTCATGGGTCCCAACAGTCAGGGGGAAATGTTTTTTTCGTGAAATACGGTGGCCCGTCCAGTGGGTCCCTGCTGTCAGGTGCAGGAATCATTATTTTCCACGTAATAAGGAGGCACTTCCTTGCTGCCGTTGTGGACCCAGCTGTCAGCCTCTCTACGTACAGTCCACGTCCGATGGAAGTCATTCCTTGACCACATTGACCACGCCGCGCCGAGAGCACCAGGGCGGTGGACGACGGCGAGGCCTAGAAAGGGGACGACGCGGAGCCGGTGAAGACGCGGCAGTGGATGCCCACGCAGAGAGGAGTATGAGGGTTCACTCATTCGGCTACGGTGTGAGGCTGCCGTCGCCGCGGGGCCTGGCCAGCGGTGGGAATAGTAGGGGCAGTGAGGCCTCCGCGGCAGCACAGCCGGCCATGGGAGGAAGGAGCAGGTGGCACGACCGGCGCTACTTTGGGTAGCTGGAGCAAGAAGACCAGAGGTTGATGAAGCACTACGACCGTTGGATGGACATCGTACGGTCACTGTTGCTAGAATCGTGCATATTGACTAAGTTGACAAAGCCCTCCGTTCCCGTCAACTTAGTAGGCCCACAAGTCAGCCTCCCGCCAAGGTGGGTCCCAGCTAGCAGGGGGTATTCATTTTTTTGTGCGTAATAAGGAGGCACTTCCGGTGGGTCCGAGCTAACAGCAGGGGGCCGTTTTTTTCGCGAAATACGGTGGCCCGTCGGGTAGGTACCAGCAGTCAAGGGTAAACGTTTTTTTCGCGATATATTGGTGGGCGTCCGGTGGGTCCCTGCTGTCAGGTGGAGGAATAATTATTTTCCGCGTACTAAGGAGGCACTTCCTTGCGGCTGCCGTGGACCCAGCTGTCAGCCTCTCCACGTACAGTATTCTTCCGATGGAATTCGGTCGTTGACCACATTGACCACGCCGCGCCGATAGCACCACGGCGGTGGACGACGGCGAGGCCTAGGAAGGGGACGACACGGAGCCGGGGAAGACGTGGCAGTGGATGCCCACGCGGAGAGGAGTACGAGGGTTCACTGGTTCGGCTGTGCTGCCGTCGCCGCAGAATAACAGGGGGTGTGGGTGAGTGGAGTGGAGGGATGCCCTAGCCAGCGGTGGGAATAGTATGGGGGCGGTGAGGCCTCCGCGGCAGCACAGCCGGCCACGGGAGGCAGGAGCAGGCGGCATGACTGGCGCTGCTTTGGGCGGCTGGAGCAAGAAGACCAGAGGTTGAAGAAGCACTGCGGCCGTTGGATGGACATCGCACGGTCACTGGAGCTAGAATCGTGCATATTGACTAAGTTGACAAAGCCCTCCGTCCCCGTCAACTTAGTAGGCCCACAAGTCAGCCTCCCACCAAGGTGGGTCCCAGCTAGCAGGGGGTATTCATTTTTTTGTGCGTAATAAGGAGGCACTTCCGGTGGGTCCGAGCTGACAGCAGGGGGAATGTTTTTTTCGCGAATTACGGTGGCCCGTCGGGTAGGTCCCAGAAGTCAGGGGCAAACATTTTTTTCACGATATACTGGTGGGCATCCGGTGGGTCCCTGCTGTCAGGTGGAGGAATAATTATTTTCCGCATAATAAGGAGGCACTTCCTTGCGGCTGCCGTGGATCCAACTGTCTGCCTCTCCACGTACAGTATTCTACCGATGGAATTCGGTCATTGACCACATTGACCATGCCGCGCCAACAGCACCACAGCGGTGGACGACCACGAGGCCTAGGAAGGGGACGACGCGGAGCCGGGGAAGACGCGGCAATGGAAGACGCGGAGAGGAGTATGAGGGTTCACTGGTTCGGCCGCGCTGCCGTCGCTGCAGAATAACAGGGGGTGTGGGTGAGTGGAGTGGAGGGATGGCCTGGCCAGTGGTGGCAGTAGTATGGGGGCGGTGAGGCCTCCGCGGCAGCACAGCCGGCCACAGGGGGCAGGAGCAGGCGGCACGACCGGCGCTGCTTTGGGCGGCTGGAGCAAGAAGACCAGAGGTTGAAGAAGTACTACGGCCGTTGGATGGACATCGTACGGTCAGTCGAGCTAGAATCGTGCATATTTACTAAGTTGACAAAGCCCTTCGTCCCCGTCAGCTTAGTAGGCCCACTATACTGGGTCCCAGCTAGCAGGGGGAGTATTCATTTTTTTGTGCGTAATAAGGAGGCACTTCCTTGCGTGCGAAGATATAGCTGGTGGGTCCGAGCTGTCAGCGGCGGTAACATTTTTTCCGTGAAATACAGAGGCTGTTTCGGCGGGTCCCAGATGTCAGGTGGAGGAAATCATTATTTTGCGTGTAATAAGGAGGCATTTCCTTACGTGCCTCCGTGGACCCAGCTGTCAGCCTCTCCACATACAGTCCACTTCAGATGCATGTCGGTCGTTGACCACGCTGACCACGCCACGCCGAGAGCACCAGGGCAGTGGACGATAGCGAGGCCTAGGAAGGGAATGACACAGAGGCAAGGAAGACTCGGCTGTTGTTTTTGTTTCCCACGCGGAGGGGAGAACGACTATACGAGGGTTTACTGGTTCGTCTGCCGTCGCCGAAGAGTAACAGCAGGTGTGGGTGAGTAGAGGGATGGCTAGGCCAGCAATGTGAGTACGATGGGGCAGTGAGGCATGCGCCGCAGCACAGCCGGCCGCAGGAAGGAGGGAGCAGGCAGTCTCGCCGGCGCTTGTTTGAGCGGCTGGAGCAGGAAGAGCAGAGATTGAAGAAGCACGACGGCCGTTGGATGGACATCCAACAGTCACTGCTTGTGCGTCAACCTTTTTTTAGGAAGGCCTCAAATCTGTGGAAAACAGCATACAGCCCATCTGCCATTATTTCTAATAATTTTCAGCCCATTTGCTAATTCATGAGGTTTTTTTGGAGCCCATATTCTTTTTGTTAGCATTACAGCCCAAATTGTGGCCACGGTTAAAAAATTATACAAAATTTTGCATATTTCGGTGCGGTCCGAACTGTTTTTGATCCCGAAATTTCGACTCACATTCAAACTGATTTTAAAAATAAATGTATATCAATATAAAATCCAACAAATTCTCCACGCATAAAAATTAATGTAATTTAAAATCTTGAAATGAAAAAAAAGATATTTGAAACTAGTTGTCGGTTTGATGTGTTTTAAAAATGTACAGCCCATTTCTCATTACTGATGGGCCATTTTCTTGGCCAGCCGAATGAAAGCTCTGCTCGTCTTGAAAGATTTGCAGCCCAACAGGCCTGACAAAGCGACTTGCTTGGTAAATCACAAAAAAAACTAGGGTGAGGCCGTGGACCCAGCTGTCAGCCTCTCCATGTAGAGTACTCTTCCGATGGATGTCATTCCTTGACCACGTTGACCACGCCACACGGAGAGCACCACGGCGGTGGACGACAGCGAGGCCTAAGAAGGGGACGAATCGGTAGAGGAAGCCCGCGCGGAGAGGAGTACAAGGGTTCACTGGTTCGGCTGCGGTGTGAGGCTGCCGTTGCTGCAGGGCCTGGCCAGCAGTGGGAATAGTAGGGGGCGGTGAGGCCTCCGCGGCAGCACAGCCGGCCACGGGAGGCAGGAGCATGCGGCACGACCGGCGCTGCTTTGGGCGGCTGGAGCAAGAAGACCATAGGTTGAAGAAGCGCTACGGCCGTTGGATGGACATTGTTATTTTGGCGTAATAAGGAGGCACTTCCTTGCGTGCGAAGATATAGCTGTGGGTTCGACCTGTCAGCGGGGGGAACGTTTTTTAGTCCATTTGGGGGGCTGGGTGAAACAATGATGTAGCATCTATGCAGCCCGTTTAAATCCCATTTGCATTTTTCTCGAAATCCGCGAACTTGCTGGGCTGGGTGAAAATATCATGTTGGGCTGACGGAGAAATGCTATAAAAACATAAACACATGATTGCACGTCAGTAAAATCTTTGCAAGCTTATGTACGCAATCACTAGGAGTTAACTTGCCAAGTTATATATAAACAATTATTATTATTATTTTGTAAGAACTTTCAACTCATGAAATAAAATATCATTTTAATTTTATGAGTTAATAGTACATGGGGTATTATTATTTTTTAGGCTAGACGTGGGACAGTTGAGTTGGTTCTAGGGGAAAGTACTGGGAGAAAACTCAGTTTACATCGAAAAAGAAAGTGGGAGAAAATTTAGAGACCTGCTGGGTCCACCTGAGGAGGGGAATATGTTGGGAGGAAGGAGATTCAAAGCACGGCAGCCGAGTGAACTAGTTTTTTTTACGGACAAGTGAACTAGTTTACATACATAAGCAAATAGCCACTAAAAAAAGCAATCAGGTTAATGGGTTCTTAAAAGAAATATTTCGGACAAAACAGATAATTACGACACATAGGCTAATGCATGAAACACTCAGATGATAAAGGTGCTCATAAACAGATAAAGTACAACATCTATACCTTCCTGGCACGCTTGATCATGACGCTGCGGCTGTCCGTGTACTCATCGGTTACGGGAAGCAGACACGCCCTCATGTCCAAGATCTTCCTGTACATGTCGTAGCATGCATATGCGTCCTTGGCTGCATTGGTTATGTAGGCTAGATTCAGAGGTACCTCCCATGTTTTCAGGTCGTCTTCTTTCATGTTGGCGTATCAGGGCTCGATGATGGTCTCAGCGAGGTCAACCACGGAGTCCTTCTCCTGCCCGTTTGCTGATGATCTTGTATTGCTTCTGGATGTCGACAAGCTTGTTGCACCAGATGGCTGAATCGCCGTGTTCTTCCTTCTCTCCACCGTAGCGAAGGTGCAGTCGGTGCTGCCGATGAAACGGGCGAATGCTCCAGAACCTGGTGCAGCCATAGGACTGAGGCGAGGCAGAGCTTCACCGAGTCCGTATCGTTGGTGTACATCACATTCAACTTGGTGCAGCCATAGGACTGAACGGCGAACTCAAAGGGGAACTCCTTGCTGAAGTCCATATCCAGCAGGCTCACCCCTCGGATCGCCATTGGAGTCTCTTCGAGTGAAAAGTGTGTAGGCAGCGGCAGCAGTTCATTTTTCAGCTCCTGAGGAACTGGATTCAACAGTAAGATGAGTGTGTACAGGCGACAACAGTTACTACCCCTCCCTCGTCCGCTGCACGCCCGGCAGAAGATGCACCCTCGGCCACACGTCGGTTCACGAGCGGGTCTGTATTGGTACTGTAACAACAGGAGTTAGTGGTCACTTTACTTAAATTTAATTAGCTCTAATAGAAATTTATACTTAAAAAAAGCAATGCATTCGCTCATTCTATCAGTGCCACAGGATCAACATGCACAACAATTAGAATTATTATTCTCAGGATGCAAACGATCAGCACATTTGTCGCACTTTCACAAAGATAATACTACCAAGTTTGAACTGTTTGTTATGGTTGTTGACCTCTGCATCATCATGCCGTGTTTCCCAGCTTGCAAGATTCAGAACTAACAAATAAGATCCAAACAATAAGTACAACAAAGATGCCTACACATCTCATTGATTCCCAGCTTGCAAGACTCAGAACCAACAAATAAGATCCAAATAATAAGTACAACAAAGATGCCTACACATCTCATTGATTCCCAGCTTGCAAGATTCAGAACCAACAAATAAGATTCAAATAATAAGTACAACAAAGATGCCTACACGTCTCACTGATTCCCAGCTTGCAAGATTCAGAACCAACCCATTAGAGCCTTTTGATAAAGTGAATATCAGGATTAAATCCATCTTCGCTAGCCATGTCATACAATCGAAGAACTTGGCGAATGCTCTTGACCGTCACAACATCTGTAGTTGAGTATTCCTGTTTGCATAGCACAAACCAGGAGAGCATGATTTCACTTTAATAGTGGCCTCCTTTACTCAACCTGTAGCTCCACTCAGATGAAGCCTGCCCGGACTTCCATGATTCAATGCATGCGCCTTTTTCTGCAGTTCACCTGAAATGAAGCAAAGATTGCATCATTCAGCTAGCAAGAAGTACTTGCTCTCGTGAGCTCGTAGGTTCTTCTTTAGTAGTTGCACTAAAACTGAGCAACATTAAGGTTGGTTGTCCGACTCATGTAAGGGGCAACTATAATTTTGTTATCCTTTTGTGCAGTTCCACTAAAATAAAGTGCCATTGTGGTGACAGTGACGGCTCATCTTGCAAAGGCTAATAAAATGTTGCACGAGATTACCAGCAGAACTAGACGGAGATTTTGGAAACTCCAATCACCATTTTGTGCAGTTCCACCAAAATTGAGAGATGTTGCCCACATGACATTTTGGTTGAACTGCACAAGACACTCATTCCAAAAAAAGTGTTTTGTGCGGTTCACCAAAAGGTCACAATAGCAACAAGGTGAAATGGATATCCCTATCTGCACAAAAAGATAGAAAGTAAATAGTTGCTGGTCAATAAGAATATACGAAACATATACAAAATGAAAAGAAGCATCTTAATTATGTTCATGGCAATCACGCAAGGGAAGTAGAAATTTAAAACGTCAGCAATGCTTCATGTTACCAGAAGCATTACGATCAACAATGAGATTCCTCAAATATGGGATTACTTGAATGGTGGCATTGCTTGTTTACCAGACATAGTAAATCAACAGCAGCTAAAGAGTTGGTTTAAGGGCATGGGACCGTGGGGACACCAGGACACTCAGCAGCGTAAAGGAGCAACTTACTTATCATATTGGGGAAAACAGCAGGAGTGCCATTTGTAACATAGTTTAATTGCATCTTATCACTGGAGGCACTAGATTAACAATAACACTGGTTAGACATGTCCCTAAGGTAACAGTGTGATCGCTTCATTTTACATGAAGCCCTTACATTAACAACAGCAAAAGGTTGGTATAAGGACATGCGACAGTGGACGCATCAGCACAATGTACCTACAAGGAGGCATAAAGTGGTGATGTCGAGTTTGTTCATGCTATGTGAGGGCAGCAAACCTAATCCTGGAGACCTTGTACTATGTGAGGGCAGCAAATCTAATCCTGGAGACCTTTACTATGTGAGGGCAGCAAATCTAATCCCGAGACCTTTTACTATGTGAGGGCAGCAAATCTAATCCTGAGTGAGGGTAGCAAATCTAATCCTGGAGACCTTTTACTATGTGATGGTAGCAAATCTAATCCTGGACATACTCTATTGACTTGTCCACCAGCCGCCACTTCCTATCCTTTTTTCAACCAATAATAGATCTGTTCCTTATCCAGTTTGTACTGCGTTTTCCCATTATTTCCCTTTTCAGCCAAGAGACGGTTGGGTATCCGGTATCTACTACTTTCACCATATTATTTCCTCTTTGAATCAAGTCCTAGATTCATGCTACAACTTTCCCCCCTTTCTTCGTTGTTTGAACAAAGCCCTAGATTCGAATGCATGAAGTAGCTTTACCTCTAATAATACTAAAAATTTAGGTGGCTTTGGAAGAGCTGATGGGAGTAGAAAAAGATGCACATGCAGACACGTGGGGAGCTGGGGCAGTAGAGTAAGGCCGCTTTCGAAGAACTTATACCTGAGGGTCGTCGAGATGTCGGCGACGGCAAGTCGGCTCTGCGGACAATACGGCAGGGAGGAAGAAGGGTCGGAGGGCCTCCCGAGCCAGCGCTGTGTCGGAGAGAACGGCATGGGCAGAGGATCGGGCCCGTCTGGCAGCTGTGGGTTTCCTCCCTCGATGGCGATGATCGTGTGAACGATGCACCTTTTAGTCCTCTACACACCGGCCGAAGGGATCCGGCCGGATCTGTGACCAGCGGTGAGCAGAGAGAAAATGTCGCTACCGATGTCTTGTTTATATCTGGAGAGGATGAGAGAATGAAGAGAGCAACCCTAGTAAAGCAAGCGCTCAGGCCCCTGCGTCCATATATAGTGGAGTGATTATCTTTTTTCTCTCCACAACAAGCGTTTCAATTTGTGTACGTGGCATTAAAGAAAAGAAACTCTCTATTTAAGGTGACTAATGTACGGCTCCTACTTACTACTACTAGTAGTACTACAGTATTGTTCACTTGTGCTCCCCGCCCCTCCATTCATTGAACAACCCCATGGGTGAATAAACATATAGTACTTACTGTATTTATATAGAACGAACAAGCTCAAACTATTTTCACATAGTTAAAAGTTGAGGGCGGTGCTTTTCCCGGGCAGTACGCGCGGCAGTTTTCGGGTAGGCGGTTTGACAGAGAGGCGAGGAGGTTGAGCAAGTGGGGTTGTGCGATTTGACGGAGCGTTACTGCTGGAAAGACTTGTGATATGACCACTCACTATAGTCATGAATTACTGGCACTCCGACCGGGGTGATGCCCCCCTTCCGTTCCGCGCTCTAATCTGGTGCATGACATGTCAACCCGGATGTTGGCTCTCCCACATGTCGAAGTAGTAAGAAGGAGCAAAGAATGATGCGGTATATACACGAGCGTTCGGGCTGCTCTTGGCTCTTCGCCTCTTCGGGAAGTCGAACAATGATGGAGTACTACTGCACTGGAGGAGTACTACAGTACGCTTCTAGCCAGCTGACACCGATTGAACTACTGCATGTCCACCACGTGCGGGAGAGAGAGCGTGTAGTGAAAGCTTCTCCTAGTCTTGCCAGCCACCATGCTCATGGACGAGGGAGGGATGCTCCTGCCTTTGCGTGTATGACAGGTGGGCCCGACAGGTGTGTGGCCAACATGTCATATAGCCAAAGGCAGGTGCAGTTAAGTCGGGGAGGGAGAGGATAATCGAACTTCTCGTTGATGTACGAGTTGACGCGACACATCAAAGCACTGCACTCGATAAATTTCAATAATTTGCGTTTAGCGATGCATTAATTACAACGCATGCATGCATGTCGTGACTCTCCTTTTGATACTTGCATGTGTTGATTTAATGCACCTTGAAGTAGTATAAAATATGTGACGTTAAAGCTTTGTAATACCCCGGCCCAAGTCGAGAGATGGTTGAGCACGAGGAGGGCGAGATCACTGATACATCACTTACCACAAGCTCGCCGATCACCAGAGCGTGTGTCCGCTCGCGCCCTGCAAATGCCCCGTGCCCGTCTGCGGCTATGAAGGTTCGCCGCCGGTGCTCTACCACCACATCAGCACCGCGCATCCCATGCCCGTGCATAGGATCCAGTACGGCAAGGTGCTCCAGCTGCAAGTGCCACTGTCGGAGCCACGGCTCTTGCTGTTCGCGGAGGAGGACCGCCACACATTTTTCTTGGTGAGCGGCGTGCTCGACATCGGCGCACCTATCGTCGTGTCGGTCGTCTGCATCAGAGCGGGGGCGTCCCCACTGCCGCACTACGTGGCCAAGCTGTGGGCGAACGGCCCGCCGGGGGAGCCCAAAGGCACGACGACGCCGTCAAGGTGCAAATGGAGGTGACAAGCAGCAAGGATCCCGGCGACGTCGACGTGCAGGAGCTGACCTTCTTGACAGTTCCACCCAAGCTGCTGGCCGGGGCTAAGCTTGTATCCCTCCACATTCAGATTGACAAGCTCACGTCCTAAATGTTTCTACAGTGCCTTCTTTTTATCTTAGTAATATGCTAATATAGGTATTACCTTGGTCTCTTTAGCTTAAGAAATGGTGGGTTTTGGTGGCGATAAAAAATTATGTTTATCAATGCATTAATTGCAATGCATGCATGCATAAAGTACATGCATTGGTAAATTTTCTCTTAATACTTGCATGCAATGATTTAATGCACCTTGGAATCTGAACATGTGTTGGGGAACAACCAAATTGAGCCTTATAAAATGGAAAAACTGAAATTTTGAGATAAGCCCTATAAAACCGGAAAGGAGAGAGTAGAAAAAGAAGTACTCCATCCGGGAATAGTGCCGCACTTCGAAACTTAAACCGTCAATAAATTTTGAGCTTGTGTCTCGTCACATTCCAAATTACTCCATGCTATATTGAATTGCAAACCTGTTCACACCGATCACAACCTAAACGGTTTCCCACTTAGGAGCGTATTAGTACTAAGTTATAAATACTACTATGCAAAGATGACTGTGCATTCCTCCTCAACTCCTCATCCACAAAAACAAACAAGCCATTCAGCATCCTTCCCTTGCGTCTGCCATGGCCAGCGTGAGTTTTGGGTCGAGAGATTGCCACCAGGGAGAGGCGAGCATGCAAGCGGAACCACGAGAGATGTCCCGCCTCACTGCGAGAGCAGACGACATGTCCCGCCGCGCGGAAGTAGCACCTCAGAGGTCCCGCCGCGCCGCCGAAGCAGCACGGAGGTCCCGCTGCGCCGTCGATGCAGTAGACTGGTCAGGCCGCACCGCGGAAGCAGCAGAGATGTCCCGCTACGCCACGAATGCGGCAGAGATGTCCCACCGCGCCGCGGCGGCCTTGGAAAATTTCTCGTGTGCAGGCGACGACTGTTACAGGCGCATGCATGCGATCGTCCATGGCCAGATGGATCAGATCTCCCATTTTGCGAGGTTGCAGGACGACATGAAAGCCTAGTTTGAACAGGCTAGCGGTGCACTAAGGGAGGGCAATGAGAGGCTCCGGGCCGAGCGCGACCTGCTGAGGGAGAAGATCGTCCGAAGTGCAGACCAGCAGGAGGAGACCAGTGCCTTGTTGAAGAGGACCGGCGTCATCGTCAAGAAACTTATGGATGAGAATGACATGTTCCGCAGCGAGCGCCAAAGGCTGGTGGAGGAATCCGTGGATGTTCTCAAGCAGCGTCTTGAGGACACGAAAGAGCTCATCGCCGCTCACCGCGGAGACTAGTTCCTGCGGCCTGCAGCAACGCATCAAGAAAGTAGAGATCAGCGAGCCAGATCTTTTTCTTCCTTCTTCTTTTGCCCTTGTGTATTTCGGGCGTAGCCGCATGTGGATTTTTTAATTATCTTTCTAATTATGTAAGACAATTAATCGTCCTTATCTTTTTGTGGAAGATCAATGTTGCGAGGTTGGGATGAAGAAAACTCTTGTTGTGGTGACCCTAGCGTTGCTGTTCTTCTAGTTGCTGCTGGGCTTCCTTCAGTTTCCTGGTTTCTTTTGATGTAATAATCGGTTTAGGATGTGGATTGTATCGTCGGTTGTAATGTTGGGTTCTAGCGCGGACGTTTGGCCTTTGTTGGCCTCTTGGGATGTTGCGATTTCAATCTGGTAGCTTTTAGTCCTTCGTGTTAGGCTGGAGTTGTGCTGAACTTCTTGTGAATTGTGGTGGTTTTCAGTAATGAAAATCGGAAGGGACAAGCCCTTCTTTGATCAAAAAAATTAATCGTCCTTATATATTCATCAGTCTTGCTATAAGTCGCAATAGATGCTATATAGGTCCGTCGAATCTTACATCAAGATCCGTGCTTTCAGATTTTCTTTTTTCTCTCTTAAATCTCAGTCGAGTGAGACATATCCACGCCATTAAACAGAGGCTCGGGCGCCATTAATGGAGACCTTGGGAGAGAGGTGGGCGGCAGATGGAGGTCAAAGGGCTCTCCACCCGATAAGCACGTGCAGGGGTCTGATCGCATGCCTCTCATACTACTCAAATAGCTACCCTGCACGGCGCCTCCTAGCTAATAAAAAATGGGGACGCGTGGTGGCACGTAAATGGTACTAGTAAGTAGAACGCCCACGGTTTCAACAATACTTGTGTTTCCGATTGTAACATGACAGCACTTGTTCCAAAATGACTTTGTTGATTGTTAATGTGTGCGCCTTCGCAAATCGGACTGCAAATTTACCACAGCATGTTGGTGCCATGTCATGGCACCAAACCAAGTTTCATTATTTTCATGCGTGTTTTGGATTTATAGGAATTAAAAAACTAAGTTTCTCAATGTTTCCAACCCAGCCACGACACCCAGAATTTTGAATTTCATTCCCATTTCTTGCATGTGATTTTTCAACCAACTTTGGTGCACTGGAACATGTGCTTGTATTTCAAATTTGAATTATGCACACAAAGGTGACACGTTCCCTCCCAGAACCACGAGCCTTCTTGAGAGAAGCTCTGATTTGCAAGAAGCTTATACCAAAATTTGTTCCTATTCGGCCAATTTTTTTTACCACGGCATGGTACTACCATCACATGACACCATGCCAAGTTTCATGATTTTAAAACCAAGTTTCTCAATGTTCTCGACCGAGCCACGATGCCCAGATGTTTGAATTTGATTCTCATTTTTTGCATGGGACCTAGAAATTCACCCAAGGACACAAGTGTGATTTTTCAACCAACTTTGGTGCACGGGAGCATGTGCTTATAGTTCAAATTTGAATTATGCACATTAAATGACCAAAAACTCAATTAATGTGTAAATAAGGCCAAACGAAGCCGGAATAATTCCAAAATTTAACAGGGCACTCATGTAGTTATATGTTGCCTTTGTAAATAAACTCAAGGGGGACAATGTATATCGTTTCGCACTCAAAGGTGGCACGCTCCCTCTCAGAACCACGAGCCTTCTTGAGAGAAGCTTGGGTTTGCAAGAAGCTTATACCAAAATATGTTCCTATCCGGCCAATTTTTTACCACAACATGGCAGTACCATGAGATGACATCCACGCCAAGTTTCATGATTTTCAGACGTGTTTTGGATTTACAAGAATTTTAAAACCAAGTTTCTCAATGTTCTCGGCCGAGCCACGATGCCCAGATATTTGAATTTGATTCTCATTTCTTGCATGGGACCTAGAAATTCACCCGAGGACACAAATGTGATTTTCAACCAACTTTGGTGCACGAGAGCATGTGCTTGTAGTTCAAATTTGACTTATGCACATTAAATGACCAGAAACTCAATTAATGTATAAAAAACGACAAATGAACCCAGAATAATTCCAAAATTTAACAGGGCACTAATGTAGTTCTATGTTGCCTTTGTTAAACTCAAAGGGGGGCAGCGTATATCGTTTCACACTCAAAGGTGGCACATTCCCTCTTAGAACCACGAGCTTCCAAATCGGCCCAATTTTTTACCACAACATTTTAGTGCCATGACATGACACCATGCCAAGTTTCATGATTTCCAGGCGAGTTTTGGATTTACATGAATTTAAAATCAAAGTTTCTCGATGTTCTCGGCCGAGTCATGATGCCCAGATGTTTGAATTTCATTATCATTTCTTCCATGGGACCTAGAAATTCAACCAAGGACACACATGTGATTTTTCAACCCACTTTGGTGCACTGGAGCATGTGCATGCAATTCATATTTAGATTATGCACATTAAAAGTCCAGAAACTCAATTAATGTATGAAAAGGCCAAATGAACCCGAAATAATTCCAAGATTTAACAGGGCACTCATATAGTTCTATGTTGCCTCTGTAAATAAAATCAGGGGGAGGCAGCGTATATCGTTTCGCACACAAAGGTGACACGTTCCCTCTCGGAACCACGAGTCTTGTTGAGAGAATCTTTGGTTTTCCAAGAGGCTTATACGAAAACTTGTCCCAATTCAGCCAAAAATTATACGTATGAAAACAGGGTTTAGATTATCCCAAACATCTCGCTACCTAGACCAATAATGTACTATGATTTGAATTCAACATAAAATGGATACAAATATTTGAATTGGAGAGCGTATGGTACATGTAGTTCATAGTGAAATATGATTACTGCTATATGTATGTTTTTTGTTATCAAGATAATATTTAAATTATTGTATAACTTGACAACAATCGTATTCAAATAAGGAAAATTGATTCAAATTTAGTCCATATGGTAGATGACAATATATATGTTCACATGGTGGAGTAAAATGTTCATATATGATGGAAGATCAAAATGTACGACTACATCAATTATAAACCACAAGGTCACTAACGATATATTCGAATTCAACATAACATGGATTCAAAAATTGAAATTCGAGATCATGGCATCTGTAATCTTATAAAAAGGGACACTACTCTTTCTTTGGTGGGAATTGATTTGTTTTTTGTTCTTGTTGAGGGAAGTGTGAATCGATTTGGTACTGTGTAGGGTAATCTTGTTCTCCCGATTTTTTTTACATTTTTCTTGTAGTTTTTTTAATGTCATCTATAGCAATATAGTAAAAGGGGACATGACTCTCTGGTGTCTTGTATGAATTGTTTTTTTACACATTAAGTTTGTTCTGCCGAACAAGGAATCCGCACCTTGTTATTCCGAAATTTTCAAGCTCGAGTATCTTTTGTCTCACCTGCTTTGAAACTCCCGCTTCTTCAACCTGCGCCGCGCCTTGTTATCCCGAAATTTGGATGCGTGCGAGAACTCCCTCCTCATCCTAAATCGCTCCCGCAGCCCAGACACGCGAAATCCCCCTTCTACCCCTCAGCCGGAAATGAAGCTCCACATCGCGGTGTCAAAACCGGTGGGGGTACGCTGGTAACTTGCCCTACATTTCGGACAAGCGTGTCCCTAAGCTTGGCTCCGCCCTCCCCCTTCGCCGCCCCCCCCATTCGTACACCGAGGCCGCCAAAACCCGCGAAACCCCATGCTCCTCCGTCGGCCTCCCGACCGCCGCCCAGCCAGAGACTCTTCCCCGACTACGTCGTCCACCGTAACAGCTCACCGTCCCTCATCCACTGCACCGGACGAGGATCCGTTGTCGATCTCGTCGTCCCGCCAGATCATCCGCCCCGTCCTCCACCTCCAGGGAGCTGCCCCGACGTTCGCCTCGTCTATCGCGCCACCTCAATCCCCACAACGCCGTCTTGACCTGCCCCACCGGAACCGCAACACCCTCACCAATTACTCCGATGAAGCTGAGGCCAACTCGGCGCAACCAAGGAGGTTCTGCACTCACCGCTGCATTTTATATTTTATTCGATCTCACGGGGCTGCCGGTGCTCGATACCGAGCAAACATGGTGTGTCTCCATCGACGGCGCCGTCGCCGGCCACATCATCCACGGCGTCTCTCCCCCATGTCGTTGCTTCCTCGGCGGCGACTTCCACAATAGCACTAGCTGCAGTTGCTCCGGCTCTCGCTCGCGTTGCGGCTCTGTTCTTGCTGTTGGTCGCGCTACTGCACTGCTCTTGCTTTCGTTCGTGCTGCTGCTCTACTCTTGCTCTCGCTTGCGCTGCTGCTGCTGTTGCACGACCTGCGGCAGGTACAGGAGTTGCTGCTTTAGCACTCGCTCGTTGTGCTACTGCACGACTTGCTCTCTGCTAGTTCGTTCCCTGCTCGAGCGTCTGCTGATTTAGATCACTACTTCTCTGCTACTAGTGCTCGAACACCCTAAACATCTATTGCAATGCTCTATTACTAGTTCAATCAGTTTCGACAATAAAATTCAGTTTCGACTGTGAAGTTCATTTTCTTCAGTTAAGTTCAGAGTGAACAGTACTTACAGCATCTGTCGGAGCGGCTGTGGCGCGGCTGATGCGTTTTACATCTAGCACTTTTTGGTGATGTATTTTACATCATCTATTGCAGATGATATTAGAGTCACACTTCAGATTAACGTTGTTTGTCTTGTCATGCTTCAGCCTCGTTGCCGTACACCTTAGCGGAGCTGCTCCAACGACGGAACCGTCCATCACAGTGGGGCAGTACCCTCGGCACCGTTTCCAGAGGCCTCGGATCTTCTTCCCCGCCTCCGACAGTCACACCAGCATCATCACCATCCTCCACGTCCAACCCAATGATGATGAGGTCCACAAGGCTATGCCAAAGAGGTTGTACACTCGTCGCACCACTTTGTTTCTCCATTCCTCTGTTCTTCCAATTCATGTGAGCCAAACACACAGGTTGACTGAAATCCTATGTTTCCAAATGCTCTGTTTTGCATGTGCATTCCTATCCTATTCCTGTGTTTTTCCTGTCCTTGTGTTTATAGAATCCTCCAATTCTAAGGAGCCCTTACAGATTTACTTCATTTTCAGATAGACGTCAAAGAAAACTCTGTGTGTTATGTCCTGCTCCTGCCGTGCCATCATCCACCCCACCTGAGGTGCACCATCGACAGAAGCATTCACTGCAGCAGAGATCCCCCCTGCAGACTTCCTTTCACCGCCTCAGATCATCTTCCCCGTTGCCGGTAGCCAAGCCAACCGCATTACCATCACCGACTGAGCAGATGAACCTGAGGACTACACAGTTCCGGAAGAGAGGTCGCAGTCTTTCATGTTTGCTTACGTTATGCATCGGTTATTATTACCTGCTACTTTATCGTTCAATCTTGAGTTTTGAATTGCCCATGGGTCTCATATCGAGCCAGCAACGAACAGTATCTATCTACTATTTGGTTCGTCTGGGGTCTTCTATGTGGTTCATGTTGGGTGGGCAACAACAATAGATGATCCATTGTCTATCTTTTTAAACTGAAGCTATAATCTACCTGGTATCATTAGTTTTGGATCCATCCACTCGTTTGCTACCATCAGACTTGATTTTTGCATGCACCCCTTAGGCCTTACAAAATCTAACTATTTTTTTATTATGCATGTCAGATATTGTACACAATTGTATTGAACATGTACAGAAAAAGAGAAGACCATTGCGTGCGAATATAATGTCATGCAGACGCCGCTCCATGGTGGGCGAAGTGCCCCCCTCCTGCATTTCCAGATTGTATTCCAGAGGAAGATAACTGTTCATATGGAGATTCAGAAGGAGCCGACCACGCCTGTTTACCACCTGAGGTGTTTGCTCTAACCTGGCATGCTGATGTTGGTCATATCATGCATATGGCACCTTGCATTGCTTACATTATACATCTTATATGTCATCAGCTTAGTTTAGATTTGCTTTGTGTGAATGCCACCTGTTTGGTTTCTATATCATACTCCCACCATTCCTAAATATTTATCTTTTTAGAGATTTCAACAAGTGACTACATACGGAACAAAATGAGTGAATCTACACTCTAAAATATGTCTTTATACATCCGTATGTGGTAGTCCATTTGAAATCTCCAAAAAGACAATTATTTAGGAACGGAGGGAGTATATGGGAATTATGCAATGCCATCTTCTTTAGCCAGGCATCATATACGTGAATCAAGCAATGCCATCCTGTTTAGCCAGTCATCGTATATGTGAATTGTATCGTGCCATATTTTTTCCCATATGTATTCCATTTGTCAACAATGTTTATACATTCATCTACTCTTCCTGTGCATCAGCCATTTGAGTCGGTCATTGGAAAATCTTCTGAGCAGTCAGTGCTACCTGTCGATGCATATTTCTTGCTGGTTACAGATAGCTCCTCAAAGGAGGATTCAGAGAGAGATGACCAGTCGTATTCCCCTCCCCCCGAGGTGCATGCTCTAACTTGGCTGGGTTATATTGCTCATATCTTGCAAATCTTGCATTGCCATGCCATCTGCTTAGATTAGACATGCTTTGTGTGAATGCCTCATGTTTGCTTTCTATATCAGATATGTGAATTATGCAATGCCATGTTTTTTAGCCAGTTATCATATATGTGAATTATGCACCTCCATGGAGCCAGGCATCATATATGTGAATTATCTCATGCCATCTTTTTTTTCATTATGTATTCCATTTGTCGACAATCTGTATATATTGAACTACTCTTCATGTGTATCAGCCATTTGAGCCGATTATGGAAAAATCTGGAGTGAAAACAAGGCCTTCAGAGCAGGCAATGGTACCTATTGAAGCATATATCTCGATGGTTACAGGGAGCTCCTCAGAGGAGGATTTAGAGACAGATGACGAGTCCTATATCCCACCTGAGGTGTATGCTCTAAGTTGCAATATTTATATTTCTCATATGATGCATATGGTGTCTTGCATTGCTTAGTTTACACATCATATGCACACTATTGAATTCTATCTACTTAGTTTAGAGATCATACATGCGAGTGCCAGTTGCTTAGTATATGAATCAATTATGTCAATTATATCATGCCATCCTGTATACTTAGACAACATGTATGTGAATTATTTCATCCCAACCTATTTTAGAAAGACATCATATAGTTTTGTCATGTCATCCTGTTTAGGTACTCATCATATGTTAAATTATGTCATTATATCCTATTAAGTTATCCATCATATATCTGAAATTGTGTCATGCTATCCTGTTTAGTTAGGCATCATATATGTGAAATTGTGTCATGCTGTCCTGTTTGGTTAGACAACATACATGTGAATTACCACATCTGTCTATCATACAATGTCTGTACGTTCAATTTATTTTCTTGTTTATCAGCCATTTGAATTGGAGGGGGTGATGGCAGTATCTAAGGGAGCAAAAACCTGTTCTTCACAAAAGACAGTGCTACCCATTGATGCAGATAGAACCATGGTTGTACTGGCCCACAAACTAGCCCCACCACACATAATCGAGACTCTTCCAGATTGCACACTTACACCGTTGGGTAGAGAACCAGCTACAACCCATCTAACCGCAACCCCAGCGGATAGTAACCCATTTATAGTTGACAAAGCACCATGTCCACCACAAAGTACCCCCACACGACCAGTTTGTAAAGCTACTGCAGTGCCCAAAGCATGAAGACCACCACAGCTAACCTAAACTCCATGTTTAAAGCAGAAGAGCAACTATTCTCAGGTCAGATTCCGTAGCTATGGTCCATACTCCTTTGCTGTTGCATCACTGTATTTACTCATACCAACTACTTTCGAATTTGAAGGATCCAATTGAAACTCCAATGGCGCAACAGGTATGTTTTAAACATATTTCTTTAACTGGATTGTTGTTCTAACTTCTTGCTCTATGTTGATTTCAGTTTAAGTTGCATAAACAGTTATGTTCTCATGTGATGCACATTACAAGTGCTGCCAATGTTGTGTAGTTTCTCACACTTATATTCTGTCTATGTTGTTGTGTCTTAAAAATATATGAGTTGAACTGTGTCTCTATCTTGATTAGGGAACATAAACTAGAATGATATGGACAATACAATGACCATAGTACATAGATTTATGTTTGTTTCATGTTGTTATCCTATCCACCTTACTACTGAACCGGTTTACCAAAATGAGTTTTGTATACTACAAGCTAAACCTGTGATGTGTCTGCTTGTTTCTCTTGTAGTATGCAAACAGAATATTGGAGAAGAGCACCCCACTATGCAATGGTAGAGAAAGTAATGCAGATAAGGTTCAAGATAGTGAGACAACCCTGTTAGTCTCCAAGAAAGGTGATAAAAACGATCTTGTAGACAGTGAGAAAACCCCACAGTCCTGCGTTGATGTAGTGTTCGAGTTACTGGCCAGTACCGCTGGCACAAGCTCTTCCAACTCGCTGCCTGAATCACTTCGGCTTCTTCAGTCTCAGCTACAAGCTGAAAGGCATCAGTCAGTTGTGATGCGGCAAGAAGCCGAAGGACTGAGGAAGTCCCTGTAGAATTCAGATGTGTACTTTCTTGTGCAACAGCAAGCGCTGGAGGATTTAAGCACCAAACAAGAGAAAGTTAATAAGCTTGTTAAGCATCTTGCCAGCATTATGGGTACCCAGGATATTGTTTCTTGAGCTCTTCTGAAGTTGTTTCAGTTCTGGACTTGTTTTGCTGCAACATTTATATGCTGGTGTGTTCCCTATATTTGCACTGGTGGCGAACTTTGATGCCCAGTGGATGTAATATGTGTAATAGCCGTGATTGCCTAGCATAAGTTGCTCGCTTATTTATTTCCTTGTTTTGTTTATTTGTTTGCTTGTAGTCAGTGCAGTTCTTTTTCGGCAGTTTGCTAGCGACTGCAATAACCTATTTTTTAAAACTAGGCCACAATAACCATGGGCTAATATTTACTGTAGTGACACTGGGCCTCCTACGGGCCGTAGAAATAGTGGGCCTTCTACGGGCTGTAGAAACAGTAGGCCTTCTACGGGCCGTAGAAACAATGGGCCTTCTACGGGACGTATCATCAATGGGCCTTATACGGGCCGTATGATTGATTGGCCAAACATGGGCCAATAACAGGCCTCATTATGGCCGTAAATGGGCTAGAGTTGGAATCATCCGTTCATGGGCCGACCATAACGGGCCATCGTTAATAGGCCGTATTTGATGACGCTATGAAAATGGCCCAACGAATTAATGGACCACAAACGGGCCGACTGTAACCATGGGCTGAATTTGGCCCACAAGCAGAAAATGACAGTAACGGGCCGTAAGTAAATGAATGCTGGAAATGAACCCAAGAATAAATGGGTTCTGAGAAGGCCGAAAGATAACATGGGCTGGAAACGACCCAATGGAATAACGGGCCGTTAATGGGTATAAAGTGATACACTGTTCATTACGGGCCAGTTTCACCACGGGCCGTTAATGGGTGTAAAGTGATACACTATTCATTATGGGCCAGTTTCACCACGGGCCGTTAGTAGGCCAAGAGTTACATAGGGCCTCATATGGGCCGAAAGACATCATGGGCCATACATGGGCCAGAAGTGAAAACGGGCTGGAATCATATTGGATGGCCCAGATGACGCTACTGGGCCTAATTCGGATAGGGCGTAACGGGCCTTGGGTTAGCGGGATGTAAATGGGCTATATTCGAACAGGCCGTTAATAGGCTTTCCATGGGCCGGCCTGCCAGCTTTTGACCAAGTCAAATGGGCCGGCCTTTTCACAGGAATGGGCCTTTGTTGGGCCGTGCCACATGTCGACGTATCATATGCGCCTTCCGTCCAATGAGTGGTTGACATCTGTCCCAATGATGAGCCGACACGTGTTTCCTCCAGCCAATGATGATTTTACACGTGGAAAATCCCCATTGGTCGGGGTTGTTAATGGGTTATCGGATCCAAAACCCGACCCGATAGCTTAACGGTGTTCCGTTATGGTGGATGCCACGTGTCGGTCACCCTTGACGAAAGCACTTCTGTGACGCGTGATTTATCGTCATGGAAGTGGACTCTTCCATGATGATAATTTTGGTAATGTCATGGAACACTTCTACGACAGCACAGGTATGACTATCTTGATTCTGTCATAAATTTGTCATGGATGTACATGCATGACAAAAAAAGCGACCTACTGTGACAAACACGTATCATCACGGAAGTGTATTTTTTTGTAGTGATGGGTAGCTTAAGCACGTGCCGTTCGAATTCCCAGTTCTCCAAAATTTTCGAAACAAGTGCATGCTCTTATTATCACGATGAAAAACAATATCCCTGCTACATCCCATTTATCAGTATGTACTTGCAGAATTCTCTTGTTTATTGAGCACGTATATTGTTTTTTCAGGTCGAGCAAGTTTCAACTGGGCTGTAGACTGCCCAGGCTTGGTTTTGTTTTTAACAGGCCTAGCCCATGACAACAACGGGGCACAAAGATCCAGCAGGTATCTACTGGCCTCTGGCCCGCCAGCGTTAGTTATATTTTGTCTTACAACATCCGCAGGCACTTTTTTTACCGAATCAAACACACAGCCCAGTTCAATTTTCCTCTTGAAACGCATGTCCTACATCCGTTTTCTAATCTCTACCTATTGTTTTACTAGTTCATATACAAGTATCATTATATTGAAAATACATAAAATTCCCTTTTCATATTTACATCCTTATTTTTGTTGTTGTTTTCCCTCCCAGTGCTGATTTTTTTACCACTGGTTTTCCCTTAAACCAACTCAATTGTCCCACGTCTTATTTTCTTATAAAAACAAAACGATTTTTTTGGCAAATCAATAAGTTATAAAAAAATGTTTATCATTTCGGGATTACAAAAGTTCGGACTCCACCGAAATATGCAAAATAAGGTTGAACTTTTTGACCGTGGTCCTGGGCAGAAAATGGGTTGTAATAAATTACTTAAGAATTAGCAAATAGGCTGCAAATTATTTAAAAAAATAGCAAATGGGCTCTATGTTGTCTGCCACAAATTTGGAGGCTGACTTGTGGGCCTACTAAGTTCATGCGTACACAAGGTTTATCAAAAAAGAAACTTAGTCAACAATCGACTCTACCAGCATCAGACCGTTAGATGTCAATCTAACGGCAATCGTGCTTCTTCAGTCTATGATCTTCCTGCCCCAGCCGCCTAAACCAGCGCCGTCGGAACCGCCTGCTCCCGCCTCCCCCGGCCGGCTGTGCTGCCGGGCAGGCCTCACGGCCCCATCATATACTCGCATCCCTGGCCTGTCTATCCCTCTACTCACCCACACCTCTTGTTATTTTCCAGCGACGGCAGCCGAACCAGTCAACCCTCATACTCTCCACCGCATGCGCAACCACTGTTATTTCTTCCCCGGCTCCATGTCGTTCCCTTCGTAGGCCTCGCCGTCGTCCACCGCCCTGGTGCTCTCGGCGCGGCGTGGTCAATGTGGTCAACAAACGACATCCATCGGAAGTGGACTGTACGTGGAGAGGCTGACAGCTGGGTCCACGGTCGCACACAAGGAAATGCCTCCTTATTACGCGCAAAATAATGATTCCTCCACCTGACATCTGGGACCTGCCGGAAGGACCTTTGTATTTCGCAAAAAAAATGTTCCCTCCGCTGACAGGTCGGACCCACCAACTATATCTTCGCAGGCAAGGAAGTGCCTCCTTATTGCGAACAAAAAAAGAATACCCCCTGCTAGCTGGGACCCACAACAGTGGGAGGCTGACTTGCGGGCCTACTAAGTTGATGGGGATGGAGGGCTTTGTCAACCTAGTCAATATGAACGATTCTAGCTCCAGTGACTGTACGATGTCCATCCAACAGCCTTAGTGCTTCTTCAACCTCTGGTCTTCTTGCTCCAGCCGCCCAAAGCAGCACCGGTCGTGCCGCCTCCTCCTGCCTCCCATGGCCGGTTGTGCTGCCGCGGAGGCCTCACCGCCCCCATACTACTCCCACCGTTAGCCAGCCATCCCTCCACTCACCCACACCCCCTGTCATTCTGTGGCGACGGCAGCCTCACACCGCAGCCGAACCAGTGAACCCTCGTACTCCTCTCCGCGTGGGCATCCACTACCGCGTCTTCCCCCGCTTCGTGTCGTCCCCTTCCCAGGCCTCGTCGTCGTCCACCGCCTTGGTGCTCTTGGCGCGGCGTGGTCAATGTGGTCAACAACCGACTTCCATCGAAGAGTACTATACATGGAGAGGCTGACAGCTGGGTCCACGGCCACAGCCCAGTTTTTTGTGATTTGCCAAGTAAGTCGCTTTGTCAGGCCTGTTGGGCTGCTAATCTTTCAAGACGAGGAGAGCTTCATTCGGCTGGCCGAGAAAATGGCATATCAATAATGAGAAATGGGTTGTACATTTTTAAAACACATCAACCCGGCAATTAGTTTCAAATTTCTTTTTTACATTTCGAGATTTTAAATTGCATCGATTTTTATGCGTGGACAATTTGTTGGATTTTATATTGATATACATTTATATTTAAAATCAATTTGAATGTGACTCGAAATTTCAGGCTTAAAAATAGTTCGGACCGCACCGAAATATGCAAAATTTCGTATAATTTTTTAACCTTGGCCACAATATGGGTTGTAATGCTAACAAAAAGAATATGGGCTCCAAAAAAACCTTAAGAATTAGCAAATGGGTTGTATATTATTAGAAATAATGGCAGACGGGTTGTATGATGTTTTCCATAGATTTGAGGCTTTTCTAAAAAAAGGTTGACGCACAAGCAGTGACTGTTGGATGTCCATCCAACGACCGTCGTGCTTCTTCAATCTCTGCTCTTCCTGCTCCAGCCGCTCAAACAAGTGCCGGCGGGACTGCCTGCTCCCTCCTCCCCGCGACCGGCTGTGCTGCCGCGCAGGCCTCACCGCCCCACCATACTCCCATCGCTAGCCTAGCCATCCCTCTACTCACCCACACCTCCTGTTATTCTCCAGCGACGGCAGACGAACCAATAAACCCTCGTATAGTCATACTCCCCGCCGCGTGGGAAACAACTGTCGAGTCTTCCCTGCCTCTGTATCGTTCCCTTCCTAGGCCTCGTTGTCATCCACCGCCCTGGTGCTCTCGGCGCGGCCTGGTCAACATGGTCAACGACCGACATGCATCTGAAGTGGACTGTACGTGGAGAGGCTGACAGTTGGGTCCATGGCCGCACGCAAGGAAATGCCTCCTTATTACGCGCAAAATAATGATTCCTCCACCTGACATCTAGGACCCACCTAAAGGGCCTTTGTATTTCGCGAAAAAAATGTTACCGCCGCTGACAGCTTGGACCCACCAGCTATATCTTCGCACGCAAGGAAGTGCCTCCTTATTACGCACAAAAAAATTAATACTCCCCCTGCTAGCTGGGAACCAGTATAGTTGCAGGCTGACTTGTGGGCCTACTAAGTTGATGGGGACGGAGGGCTTTGTCAAGTTAGTCAATATGCACGATTCTAGCTCCAGTGACCGTACGATGTCCATCCAATGGCCGTAGCGCTTCTTCAACCTCTGGTCTTCTTGCTCCAGCCGCCCAAACCAGTGCTGATCGTGCCTCGTGCTCCTGCCTCCCATGGACGATTGCGAAGCGGCGGAGGCCTCACCGCCCCCTACTACTCCCACCGTTGGCCAGGCCATCCCTCTACTCACCCACACCTCCTGTTATTCTGCGGCGACGGAAGCCTCACACCGCAGCGAACCAGTGAACCCTCATACTCCTCTACGCATGGGCATCCACAGCCGCGTCTTCCTCGGCTCTACGTCGTCCCCTTCCTAGGCCTCGCCGTCGTCCACCACCCTGGTTCTCTCAGCGCGGCGTGGTCAGCATGGTCAAGGAACGGCTTCCATCGGACGTGGACTGTACATGGAGAGGCTGAAAGCTGGGTCCACGGCTGCAACAAGGAAGTGCCTCCTTATTACGCGCAAAATAATTATTCCTCCACCTGACAGCGGGGACCCATCGGACGGGCTATCGTATTTCATGAAAAAAAACGTTTCCCCCTGACTACTGGGACCCACCAGCTACATCTTCGCATGCAAGGAAGTGCGTCCGGGCAAAAAAATGATTCGCCCCCTGACTACTGGGACCCACCAGCTACATCTTCGCATGCAAGGAAGTGCCTGACAGTCGGGACCCACCTGGTCAAAGCGTACATAGCGTTGTCATTCTGGTCGCGAACATGTACGTACATACTAGTCGATGTAGAGGCGCTCACGTGTTGTAGTAGAGGCGCGCACGTAGCATGTACACGTACGTACAGCGACCAGTGTGCAAGAAAGAAAATACGGCCATGTACGTACATACGGCCATGTACGTACAGCCAGGGCTCGTGTACATGGCTAGGTCAGAACGGAGAAACTCTGTCATCATTGTGTTCATGGGGAGCCAACCGGCTGGGTCGGAACGGAATGCGTCGTCATGTTCATCGGGAGGGTTTGGACGGAAAAGAATGGAGGAAATGGCCTTGTGTTCGACCGGCCATGTTCAAAACGGGATCCTGTTCATCGGGAGGGGTGAGGGAGTCCTGGATTAGGGGGTGTTCGGGTAGCCGGACTATACCTTCGGCCGGACTCATGGACTATGGAGATACAAGATTGAAGACTTCGTCCCGTTCCGGATGGGACTTTGCTTGGCGTGGAAGGCAAGCTTGGCGATGCGGATATTCAAGATCTCCTACCATTGTAACCGACTCTATGTAACCCTAACCCTATCCGGTGTCTATATAAACCGGAGGGTTGTAGTCCGTAGTCAATCAACTCCATACACAACAATCATACCATAGGCTAGCTTCTAGGGTTTAGCCTCCTTGATCTCGTGGTAGATCTACTCTTGTACTACCCATATCATCAATATTAATCAAGCAGGACTAGGGTATTACCTCCATCGAGAGGGCCCGAACCTAGGTAAAAAACATTGTGTCCCTTGTCTCCTGTTACCATCCGGCCTTGACGCACAGTTCGGGACCCCCTACCCGAGATCCGCCGGTTTTGACACCGACATTGGTGCTTTCATTGAGAGTTCCTCTATGCCGTCACAATCAGGAAGGATGCCTCCTCCCGTCTTTAAAGACGGCGCCGTTGCTAAGGGAGCCTTGGCTGTCGGCCAAACCCTCCGGCTAGATGGTTTCCTCATGACCGCCTGTTCGGCTGTTGCGCCGACGGTGACCTCTCGGGTCATCAAAAGCAACCTACACGTCAGCTCGGAGCTCGTCGAGCAGCTAGATCCAATGGAGCTCTCTTCCGTAAACGAGCTCTTGGATCGCATCACCGCCCTGGGGGTCGCTACGGATTGCGACCAGGTTGGGCTTAAACCCGATCTAAGAGAAATTAACTCTCCCCAAGTCACCCACCATGTTGCCGTGGTAGAGGCGCAGTGCGGCGACCCTTCATCTATTTTAAGGACTAGCTACGTCCTAATTCCCAATTTCTCCAAGCCGGATACCCGCAAAGAGGAGGATGTAACTCAAGACCTGAGCTTAGGATCAGGCAACGGGCTAGATTCGCTGGACAACATCCAAGAATCTGAACTTCAGAGTTCGGAAACTCTTCGGCCTCCGAATCTTGGATTGGGCGAGGCTTCAGATTCAACGACACCCGCCCACCCGAACATAAGCGATCTCTCCCAAATCAGGCAGAGGCCCGAGGAAATAGTACATCATTACTGGGCCAGATTCCTCCTGGTTATGAACAGGATAAAGGATTGCCGCGAGGGAGACGCAATCTCAATTTTCTGCAGTAATTGCACGGACGAGGGAATCCTTAACGCCGTAAGTCGTCGTGATATTACACGCTTCGCTGACTTGGCGTCCATAGTACAAAAATACTGTGCGATGGAAAACGCCTGGAAAACCGAAATAAAGTTTTGGGATAATCCGGCCTTGAATAGTAATCCCGTCCGAACTAAGAGGGTGCATCATCATAGGACACCCGGGATAAACACCAAAAAACCAAAACCCTCTACAGGGCATGGAACCGTACTGGAAAGGTGGCTTGATGGACCCTGTAGAATTCACAGTACAGAGGACGCCACACCAACTCACAGCCTTAGAGCATGTTGGATACTCCGGCAGGTGGCCAAAATTGGCGAGGACCTCTTAATTCTGGAGGCTGCAGAAAGCTAGCCCGAGGACACCAGTACCATTCTCACAGTCTTCGAGACTTTCGCATCAAACAATATGCGAAAAAGAACACTCCGCAGCCTCGCCGAAGTCTATCAAGTTGCAACAATAAATCCATGGAGCGACACTGCTATTACCTTCAACGCAAGTGATGAACCTAGATTCCGAACAGCCCGAGCACCAGCCGCATTGGTCCTTAGTCCCATAGTGGACGGCTTTCACCTCACCAAGGTGCTCATGGATGGAGGCAGCGGACTGAACCTCATTTATGAGGAAACCCTTCAAAAAATGGAAATAGACTAGAACCGCATCGAGTGAAGCAGCACAACCTTTAGAGGAATAATCCCCAGTCGGGAAGTGTGCTGTACAGGAAAAATCACACTAGATGTGGTGTTCGGCACGTCGGATAATTACAGGTCCGAAGAAGTCACGTTTCAGGTGGCCCCGTTTAAGAGCGGATATAACGCTTTACTAGGGCGAGAAGCATTTACAATCTTCCAAGCAATACCCCATTACGGGTACATGAAGCTTAAGATGCCCGGGCCGAATGGAATTATCACTCTAGCTAGTTATCCGGACACAGCACTCCGCGCCGAAAACAAGACGGCCGCATTAGCCCTTGAGGCGCTATCCGAAGCCTTAGTGGCCGAGGAACTGACTGCGCTTCGCTCCACGGTTAACAGGGATGATGTGATACTCGATAAGAGATCCAAATCCACATCCTTCAAGCCAGCCGACGAAATAGTCAAATTCCAGGTCCATCCAACGGACCCCAATAAAACAGCTTCAATCGGGGCACGACTGAACCCTGATGCAGACGCTGCACTACGAGAGTTCCTATGAGAGAACTGGGGCGCCTGGCACCCTTCAGACATGCCAGGGATCCCATGCAGGCTGGCCGAACATAGCTTAAATATCCTAAAAGGATTTAAACCTGACAAACAAGCCCTTCGGCGTTTTTCTGAACCCAAGAGACAGGCTATGGGAGAGGAGCTAGCCAAGCTATTGGAGGCCGGATTCATCAGAGACATAAAACATCCGGACTGGCTAGCAAACCTGGTGATGGTACCAAAGAAGGACAAATCCTGGCGCCTGTGTGTCGACTTTAAAGACCTTAACAAGGCTTGCCCAAAGGATCCCTTCCCCCTCCCCCGCATCGACCAAATTATCGATGCCACCGCAGGACACGATTTGTTGTGTTTCCTCGACGCATACTCCGGTTACCATCAAATCAAGATGGCAGAATCAGACCAAGCTGCAACAACATTCATCACACCATACGGCCCATTCTGCTTCAACACAATGCCCTTCGGGCTAAAAAACACCGGCGCAACATATCAGCGCATGATCCAGACATGTCTGGCAAATCAGATCGGCAAAACAGTGGAGGCGTATGTGGACGATGTGGTCGTCAAATCAAGACATGTCGAATCTCTAGTAGACGACTTGAGGCTTACATTCAATAACCTCCAAAAATATGACATCAATCTCAACCCGGAAAAATGCGTCTTCGGCGTTCCAGCCGGAAAGCTCTTGGGCTTCATTGTATCCGGTAGAGGAATTGAAGCAAATCCAGCCAAGATCCGAGCTTTGTCACAATTGGATATCCCAAAGGACCTCAAACAAATACAAAAATTAACTGGATGCGTGGCGGCTTTAAGCCGCTTCATCTCCCGCTTGGGAGAAAAGGCACTACCCCTCTATCGCCTCCTTCGGTGCACCGAACACTTTGAGTGGACGGAGGCCGCCACGGCCGGACTTGATGAAATAAAAGCCATATTGGAAACAAACCCAGTCCTGGCCGCGCCGAACACCGGTGAACCAATGTTATTGTACATTGCAGCAACACATCAAGTTGTCAGCGCAGTACTCATTGTCGAGCGGGAAACGGATGGACACAAATTCCCCCTTCAAAGGCCGGTCTACTACGTATCCACCGTCCTCACTCCATGCAAATCACGGTACCCGCATTATCAAAAGATTGCATACGCGGTATTCATGGCATCCCGAAAGCTACGACACTACTTTCAAGAGTGTTCCATAACAGTAGCCTCGGAAGTACCACTCAACGATATTATCAACAACCGCGACGCAACGGGACGGATTGCAAAATGGGCCATCGAGCTTCTCCCGTTCGATATAACCTATAAGCCACGGCGAGCTATTAAATCGCAAGTTTTGGCCGACTTCGTCGCAGAATGGATGGAGGCCGAGCTCCCTAAAGAGTATGACACATATTCAAACTGGATTATGCATTTCGACGGCTCCAAAATGTTGGCCGGACTGGGGGCTGGCGTCATCCTGACGTACCCCACAGGAGACACAGTCCAATATGTGCTCCAGATCATGTACATGGATTCCAACAATGCAGCCGAATATGAGGCCCTCCTACATGGCCTCCGGATAGCAGTATCCATGGGTATCCAGCGCCTAGAGGTATGCGGGGATTCAAACCTCGCGATATCCCAAATAAATGGAGACTTCGACGCCAAGGACCCAAAAATGGCAGCTTACCGCAACGCCATCCTAAAAATGTCAGCTCGATTCGAAGGGCTGGAGTTTCACCATATAGCCCGAGAAAACAATCAAGCAGCGGATGTCCTGGCATGCATCGGAGCAAGACGCGATGCAGTCCCCCCAACATATTTTTGGAAAGATTGTTCAAGCCATCCGTAGCATGGGAGGGGGAACCCGCAAATAACAGCCCGGACCCAGCCGCACCACTCGACGCCAAACAATCTGACACAATTGGAGGCTCTGCCAATGAAATTACACCTTCAGCCCACATAATAATGGCAGTCATCGCCCCGTGGACAGAACCATTCCTAGCCTACCTTACTAGGCAGGAACTCCTGGAGGACCAAAACGAGGCCCGCTGCATAGTACGGCGATCTAAGCCTATAGAGTCCATGAGGGAGAGCTTTATAAGAAAAGCACTACCGGAGTCCTTCAAAGGTGCATCTCCGAAGAGGAAGGGCGGAACCTTTTGGCTGAAATTCATGCCGGACTCAGTGGTCACCACGCCGCTGCTCGGTCCCTTGTTAGCAAGGCTTTCTGTACAGGCTTTTATTGGCCGACGGCCCGGGCAGACGCTCAGGACCCAGTCCAACGATGCGCTGGTTGCCAACTTTTTGCCAACCAAAGCCATATGCCACCCACCGCACTCTAAACTATACCCATCACCTGGCCTTTTGCGGTCTGGGGGCTTGACATGGTAGGACCCCTTAAAGGTGGGACCGATAGGAAAAAATACTTACCGGTCATGGTGGATAAATTCACCAAATGGATAGAAGCCAAGCCTGTTAAAACGGCCGAATCCGAACCTGTGATAGACTTCATATCCGGGGTTGTACACTGTTATGGCATCCCCCACAGCATCATAACCGATAATGGTACAAACTTTACCGCCGACGAGGTAAAACTCTGGTGCAAAAATATGGGCATCAAGCTCGATTATGCTTCCGTCTATCACCCACAAACCAACGGCCAGGTCGAATGTGCAAATGGTCTTATCATGAGCGGCATTAAACCCAGACTGGTGCGGTCCCTCAAGGAATCTAACACACACTGGGTAGAGGAGCTCGACTCCGTGCTATGGGGGCTGTGGACCACGCCAAATCGCACCACCAGATACACACCATTTTTTATGGTGTACGGCACAGAGGCAGTTCTGCCCTGCGACATAATTCATGACTCACCTAGAGTGCGCATGTACGAAGAAAGAGAAGCCGAGCTCGATCGGCAGGACAACTTGGACGCCCTGGAGGAGGAGCGTGACGTGGCAAAAGCCCGTTCCGCATTTTATCAACAGCAGGCCCGAAGATATCAAAGCAGAGAAGTACGGGCCAAAAATTACAATGTTGGCGAACTAGTTCTACGCCTGCCGGATAAGAAAAAGGACAAACTCAAGCCAAAGTGGGAAGGTCCATTCATAATCGACCAAGTCCTGACTGGCGGGGCGTACTGCCTGCGAGATGCGTCGGATAACCGACTCGAGCCGAACCCATGGAACGCCACCCGTCTCCGAAGATTCTATGCCTAGCGCCGGACTCTGTGTTCGTCTCCTTCCTCTGTCCATTTTTTGCATTTTTCTGTCTTACATTTCTCTCCTTCTCCTCTTTTCTTTTATAGCTCTTAAAGGCTCATCTAGTGACGCGCCACTCGCGCTCATTAAACCTGGGGGCTTCTTTAACAGAAGCTTATTTATACGGGCTTCACGCCCAACACATGCGTCAAACTTCCGCATGTACCCTTTTTTTTCACCATTATATGCATCGATATGACTTAAGTTTTGGCCAAGCTGGGTTGCCTGGCTCCTGTGCTTACCCCTACGTTCCCGATTGTTCGGCTAGGCGGTAAAGGGAGCACCTCTGCGATTGTTACTGCCAGGTCAGCCGGATGTGTACCTCAGACTGGGTGAAGCCGAAAGCTAGCATTCTTAAGGGAATATTCGGTCGGTGAGATAAAATATGATCTTTTTACTCATTCTATGCGCCCCCAGATGCTTTTTTCTGCGTCTTTTTACGCAGTCCGGACATGCACTTTAGGGCATGCCTCCCAGCGAAAGGAACCCCTAACGGAACTATTCTCTCTGGAAGATGTTTCTTACTAACCACTAAACGATCATCGTGCTAAGCTAACGGACGGGTCAAGTCAATCACATCATTCTATAATGACAACTCAAGTCAATCTAGTGAGTTACCAAATGGCGTCTCCCACCTCCCACCTCCCACCCCACCTCCGGCGATCTCCTCCCACCACCACTAAAACCCTAATCTTTCCCTACCAATCTCTCCGGCGTCTCCCCCTCACTCAGGGGTCATGGTTTTCTCATTGGGATCAACCCTTGGCTTGTACTTCTCCAAGGGTTTGGAGTTTGCGGATAAAGTTTTCAGATCTACTGGTTTTTCGGTCCACCCTACGGAGGACACAGGTCACTTCATGTTGGTGGTGTCCTTTAGCCGTCATGTTTTCAGGCTTGATGATCATTCTGTGGCAGCGGCTCTGGAGGCTGTTGTTGGTGGATCTGCGATCGAGTTGGGTGTCTCATGTTTATGTGACAAGGTTTATTCCTTCAACGTTTCTTCCAAGCAAGTTGGTTTCTTTATTGTTGATCTTCGATCTTTTGCTTGCTCGCAATTCAAATGTTATTTTAATCTTTGGGGCCATGGAGGACCAAATTGGGTTCGCGAGTTTAAACTTTGGAAGTTGCAAAGTGATGCGGAATGGATCTTAGTTAGTCCATCTAAGAGACGGGCGGCGCTTGGGATGATCGCTATGCATAAACCACCGTCTAAGTCCTCTTTTAGATCTTCTGGTTTTGTGCAAAAGAAAATTTCTTTTGCAACATTCCAAAGCTATGATGCATGCAAGGGTTATAGATATCCGGCCACGCAGGATTGTATTGATACAGTTTTTGATGCTGGATATGTTGTCTCGGCAAATGAGTGTTTGATCATTCGACCATCGCCGCCGGCAAATCTCCAGTGGACTGTTGCTTCTCCGTCGATTGTTTTCGGTTCTGTTGACCCGTCGCGGATTCAACGGAATTCACCTGAGGCTGTTAGTTTGTTCTCGTCTGCTCTCGTTTCTCCTGCATCCCATGTTGGGCCAGCCCTCCATGACGGGCTACAGCCCACCACCCAGCCAATGGATATCCCGTCTACTCAGGAAGCTGCTGATTTGTTTGATGAGATGGTCACTGACATGGTGGACCGTGTTCTAACTTGTTCCAACTGTCACCAGCGGGGCCACTTGTTGGTCTCTTGTCCTGTTTGCCTGGCTTGCTCACGTTATGGTCATCGTCGTCGGGATTGCATTAATTGGGCCCAGGATAATGGTTATGTTTGGAGAGTTAAACACACGAAACAAAATCTAGAAAAATCTCCACTGTTGATTCCCATGCCCGCCACGAGTCAGCCTCCTACTCCATCGCCTAGGGACTCCTCGGGTATAGAGACGACCCACGCGCCGGTGCAGACGAGTCCCATCACGTCTTCACCCCTTCCCGTGCACCACCAACCTGCTCCACCTCCACCAGAGCAAGACATGGCAAACTTTCCCCTGGATCCTCTTGAGTTCCTTCCATCGGGGTTCGAGTTCATCGATGGAGGGCCAACCTACGTGCCTCAGACTTTCTACTCTCCAGCCATTGCGCTGGACCGTCGCCATGAGCAGTTTGCCATTGGCTTTGTTGAGCCTCCACCACCACCTGGACAGATTCATCACTTCCGGCAATTGGTTAGTGATTTTGTGATGACTCAGCTTCACCGTGATGTTCTTAGTGATCAGCAATGGATTGAGGGTGTTGGTTTGTTTGAGTACCGATCTCCTGCATCTAGGCATGCCATTATAAATCATCCTCCTTATGATCTTGGCAATGGTCACTTTGTTTGGTTTGTTCCTCATGATCAAGGCATCAATCACAGAGCTATTCAGGGTTTTCGTAGGGGCTGGATTATGATGTTAGGTGTTCCTTTGGATTACCGCATAACACAGCATATTTCTGAGGCAGTTAGCACCTTTGGTCGTTTTCATATCTGGCATCAGGATGATCCGCAGCTAGTCAGGACTCTTGTTTATGTTTCTTTCCCAAGCCCTCAGCAAGTACCTAGGGATGTTGTCTATCGTGAGTATGCAGACTTTGAAGCTACGCGTCTTTCTTGGACAGCACCTATCTATGTGCTCTCTGCAGAATTTGCTGACATTATGCCAGCTGATGAAGATCCGATGCCTTTCAATGGAAACCCTCATCCGCTGCCCGGGAACATGCCTTTTGATGATGTTAACTTTGTCATGCCTGAGTTTCCAGAGCTGGGCTGGAATGAGGCCCCTCATGCTCACAATGATGATCCGCAGCCTCATAACCAGCATGACAATGTCATTATTGAGGAGATTCATGAGGATGAAGCACTACCTGCTTCTCAAGAGTCAGTGGTTTTAGAGAACTCGGGGCCTGTTGATTCTGCTGAGGGATCTGTCAATAATCAGCAAGGTGTTGTGGCAGCCTATGTGCCTCCTCTGGTCCAGCCCCATGTTGTTATTGGTCAAGTTCTGACAGTTTTCAGACCAGAGCTTCCTCCGGTAATGCAATGGACAAGATCTTTTCAGCGTATGATGCTAGTCTTTGATACAATGCACATTCCTTGAGGGTTACAGTTCTACAGTCCTTTTAAACCAGTTCTACTGTCTAAGCGCTCTTGGGAGGTATCTTTCTCTTACTCTGCTATGAAGAACAAGCTGGTTTTTCATCCTTCACCTGTTCGTCGGATGGTGAATATTCCAAGGAAGCCTCCTGTTGCTCGTGCACTTTGTTTTGACAATGTTGTTGAGGATTGTGCCATGGTTGATCCAGCTTTGTCTGCTATTGAGATGTATGCCTTCAATTTCTCTACAGCCCCAAGTCA
Organism: Triticum dicoccoides; assembly: GCF_002162155.2. Lineage (NCBI taxonomy): Eukaryota > Viridiplantae > Streptophyta > Magnoliopsida > Poales > Poaceae > Triticum > Triticum dicoccoides. The sequence continues at coordinate 523,503,112 of NC_041384.1, read as the reverse complement.
GCGTCCAGCTCCTGCTCGTAAACCTAAGTCTGTGATTGTTGAGTCTGAGGCTAGGTGCAGTGCAGGCTCTCAGCCCTACGTGATGGCTTCAGGCATTCTACTCCAGCCAAGTTTCCTATGAAGAAACCTGCAGCAAAGCTCAGAAGAAGCGCAAGGTTACTGTGGATGGCGAACTACCACGGGCTCCTCCTCACGATGCAGATCAACCTACTATGCCTCCGCCCACGCCAATCAATGTGTTGCAGCAGGTTGGCCTTTGCCTCGGCATTGGGCCGGAGAAGCTCACTAAGGAGAATCTTGAGGCTTCTTCTTGCAAGTCTTCTGCTCCTCCTAGTTCCAATGATAGCCGACCGTTTCATTTGGTGGGGTTTATGGTTAACCCTTGTGAAAACCATTTATCTGCACTTATCTTTTAGGCTTTGTCTGAACTTTTATGCTATCCCTTGGCTGAACTGGTACTGTCATTATGTGACAGTCTTTTGCTGTTACTTTATTATGGTCTGTAATGAATCAGAATGATGTTAGAGATTGGAAAGTTCTTTGTTGGAATGTGCGAGGTCTGAATTCAGATGACAGAAAGCGTGCAGTTCATCAGAAAATCGATGAAAGTGCATGTTCCATTGCTTGCCTCCAAGAAACAAAATGTGAGGTCATTGATCAGCGTTTCATCCGTAAGTGTTGTCCACGACGTTTTGATCAGTTTATCCATGTGCCTTCGTCTGGAGCTTCGGGTGGGTTGTTAGTCGTATGGAATACTGCTTTGTTTGCTGGAAAGCTAATTGAGTCCAATAGTTTTGGTATTATGGTGGAGTTCAAGTCTGTTCATAACTCCCAAACCTGGACTCTAGTTTCAGTCTATGGACCCTGTCAAAACCCAGCTAGAGATAATTTTATTAATTGGTTGCATGATATAATTATCCCTGATGATGCTAACTGGCTGTTACTGGGTGATTTCAATTTCATGCGATCAATGGAAAATAGGAATAAACCAGGTGGTGATATTAATGACATGTTCATCTTTAATGAGGTTATTGGGCATCTGGGTTTAATTGAATTACCTATCAAGGGAAGAAAGTACACTTGGACAAATATGCAAACTGCTCCTTTAATTGAACAGATTGATTGGTTTTTTACAACCCCTTCATGGACATGTTCTTATCCTAACACTATGGTCCTACCTCTGGCTAGAACCACTTCAGATCATGTGCCATGTGTGGTGCAAATCAAAACCACTATTCCCAAGGCCAAAGTGTTTAGATTTGAAAATTACTGGACTAATTTGCCTGGTTTTCTTGATTGTGTCAGTGAATCTTGGAGTAGGCCAGTTCATAAGAGATCTTCTGCTGCTATAATATCTGCAAAGTTCAAAGCTCTCAGGCAGGCACTCAAACATTGGCACATTAGCCTTTCTACCGTCAAGGCTCTAATTTCCAACTGTAATAAAGTAATTCTTTGTCTGGATGGTCTTGAGGAGTTAAGGCCTTTGTCTGGGCCTGAGGAAAATTTCAGGAAAATTGTAAAGTTGTATTTGGAGGAAACTCTAAGGTTGCAATTTATCTACTGGAAGCAGAGATGTACCATTAGAAACATTAAAGTGGGAGAGGAAAACACCAAATTTTTCCATGCCATGGCCACAGAGAGATACAGGAATAACTCTATTTCTAGTATAACTTCTGATGATGGGCAAGTGACCTTTGATCGTGCGTCAATTGCTGGACTATTTTTGCAGGAGTTCAAGCAGAGGATGGGATGCACAAATAATACACAAATGGGTTTTGATATGCCAAATATTATCAAGAAGGTTCAGGGACTAGATGACTTGACCAAGCCCTTTTCTGAGCAGGAAATTGATTGTGTTATTAAGGAAATGCCTCCTGACAAAGCACCTGGGCCAGATGGTTTCACTGGCCTTTTTCTTAAGAAGTGTTGGCACATAATTAAAGATGACTTTCATCAACTGGTCAAAGAGTTGTCTGAGGGGCACCTTGATTTGGAGTGTATCAACAGTTCTCTCATAACCCTGATTCCAAAAAAGCTTTCACCTGAGGGTTTGAATGATTACAGGCCAATATCTTTGACAAATACCTGTTTGAAATTCCTCACTAAACTTTTGGCAAACAGGTTGCAGAAGGTCATCCTTTCCTGTATTCATAAAAACCAATATGGGTTTATTAAATCCAGGTCTATTCAGGATTGTCTAGCTTGGTGCTTTGAGTATATCCACCAGTGTAATGCTTCAAAGAGACCAATAGTGCTGCTGAAATTGGATTTTACTAAAGCCTTTGACACTATTGAGCATGATGCCATTCTTAGAATCTTAAGATACAAGGGTTTTAATGACAAATGGATTTCCTGGATGCAAACTATTTTGTCTTCTGGTTCTTCTTCTGTGCTTCTTAATGGTGTTCATGGTAACCATTTTAAATGTAAGAGAGGAGTCATGCAAGGAGACCCAATGTCACCTCTTCTTTTTGTCCTTGCTGCTGACCTGCTTTAGTCTGTTGTCAATGACATGTGCAGTAAAGGAATTCTGACTTTGCCAATCCCTTCCAACAGCCAGGATTACCCCATTGTTCAGTATGCTGATGATATACTAATTGTGTTGCCTGCTATTGATCACCAACTGCTTGCTCTTAAAGACATGCTTGATGTCTTTGCTGCCACAATAGGATTATCTGTGAATTTTACAAAATCCCTTATGGTTCCTATGAACATGTCATCTGATGAAGCTAACAGGTTGGCCTCGATTCTTGGATGTAGTATAGGAACCATGCCTTTTACTTACTTGGGTCTACCCATGGGGACTACAAGGCCCTCAATCCAAGACCTCATGCCCCTTGTGCATAGGATTGAAAGAAGATTGTCTTCCACTTCATGTTTTCTGAATCAAGGTAGCAGGTTGCAGTTGCTCCAGTCTGTTTTAACATCAATGCCCATATACTTCCTATGCACACTAGTCATCCCAACTGGAATTTTGAAGCAAATTGAAAGGATTCAGAGACAATGTCTATGGAGAGGGAACTCTGATACTCCAAGACAATCTCTGGCTGCTTGGGACTTGGTATGCTTACCAAAAAACAAAGGGGGTCTTGGTGTGCTTAATCTCAGGGTGCAGAATGAGGCCTTGCTTATGAAGTTCTTGCACAAATTTTATAATTATCATGACATCCCCTGGGTTGGCCTTATTTGGAATGCCTACTATGCCAACTATGTCCCTCATACTACCACACTCTGTGGATCTTTTTGGTGGCGTGGTGTGTTTAAATTGGCTGACAAATATTGTCAGATGGCTACTCCAACATTGGGTGATGGCAGGTCCATTCTCTTTTGGTCTGACAGATGGATGGTTGAGCTTAAGGGTTCCTGTCTCAGTGAAAAATTTCCCAGGCTCTTCTCCTTTGTTATTGATGAGCAGCTTTCAGTGTCTGATGTGCTTTCCCAGGAATTTTTTTCAAATTTGCATTTGCCCCTCTCTACACAAGCCTTTGCTGAGCTTGAATGTCTTCAACAGCTGACTCATGCTTATTCTGTCTCTGCAACTCATGACGCATGGATTTGGCCTTTTCATAAGGGTTGTTTCAGACCCAAATCCTTTTATGTGTATGAGCATCAACATATTGTTGTTGATCCAATCTTCTAATGGATTTGGAAATCTTCATGTACATTGAAAATCAAAATGTTTGGTTGGTTACTGCTGAGAGATCGTTTAAACGCCAGAGACATGCTACTCAGAAGGCATTGGCATGTGGAAGATCATACTTGTGTCCTATGTCCATATCTGATCCATGAAGATCGTGCACATCTGTTCTTCTCTTGTAATTTTAGCATTAGAGTCTGGAATTACTTGCAGATTATCTGGGACCCACAGCCTGGGATGACAACATACAACATGGCAGTAAATGCTAGGAAGGATTTTGGGCATTCTTTCTTCACTGAAGTGGTCTTTACAGCAGATTGGAACATTTGGATCTTAAGGAATGGCAAGGTTTTCAGGAATGAGACACCTTCTTTCAGCGCATGGAGGCATAACTTCATCCATGACATAACCCTTCTTTCTCATAGGATAAAATGTAAATACAAGGATAGCCTTCTAACTTGGATCTCTAACCTTCCTTAGGTAGTGTTTTTCTTTGCCCTGCTTGGGTTGTAAGTTTGTAAGTATTTCTGTCTTCATCTTTTCTTTACTTGTATGGACTTGTAATAGGACTTTGTTCTTTGTTGTTTGCAATAAAGAGTTGTGAGGTTGTTGCCTTGCAGTACATATTCAAAAAAAAACTAGTTGGGCACTTGTCTGATAAAGCACTAATGACCCCTACGCCTGGTCTCCACGCATACCATGGTTCTTATATAACCGCTATGGTATTCGGACACATTCCGGACCGTCAGGTCCCGAGGTTGAAGCGAAAAGGTCGGCAACGACAAACGATCTACAATCCGGCTAGAAGGCATTACACATGTCAATTCAAAACTACATAGTCATTCTGACTGATTGTATTCCTCTTCTATACCATCTAACAGGCTGTCTAATTTACAGTCCTGCTGGGAATACTTCGCGGCCAACTCTACTTGGCCGTATACTAAGCTCACAGGGATCTCCTTCCCGTCAGGCCCCACTGGTCCGACCTCGGCCATGTGGTTTGGGTCAGACTTCGTAAAACGGGTCTTCACCATGGCCCAGGCTTCCCTAACGCCTTGTCGGCAGGCCGATATCTTCCACAACCGGAAGCGCCGCCGAGCTCCCTTTAGCTTCTCTGCAAGCTCTCCAAGGCCCTCGGGCATGGAGTGGGCAGGCCATCAGGCTTGGGCAACACCTCGCATCGCCTGCCGAATTCGCTCGTGCAGTTGCATGAGTTCGGGAAGAAGGTCACCCGTAGAACCGGGCATCTCCTCTGCAGGACGACCTGTGAGCATACCTACAGACATTACTCTGTTAGTCGACTTCCTCGCCGAACTCTTTTTTCAAAGTTCATTCAAGCACTTACTAAATATGCCGCATCGAAGCCGCTAATTCTCCTTCGTGGAGTCCGACAGCTGGCCACGAACATCTTTAAGTTCGACGTCCAGCCTGGTGTTGGCATCCTGAAGATCATTCTTCTCTCGCCTCACCTTTGTCAACGTACTCTCACTGGCCTTTAGCCGGCGTAAGAGTTGTTGCTTTTTCCGGATCGAGTCCGGTGCCATCTGCAACATGATTTGCTAGATTTGCACCCACACCGCACAATACTAATCTTTCGAAGTGTATCTTACCTGAGGGGGTCTCTTTGGACTCCCCTGCTGCGGCTAGTGCAGCCTCTAATTAGGCCTTGCACTTTTCCAGCTCCTGGGACAGTACAGTATTCTTCTCTGTAAGAACCTGAATATTAAATGATCCTTAAATCAGTTGCTCTAACTATTTCAAGTCTCGAGGGCTATGGGCATATATATATTTGACCAAAATTTTCTTACCCGTATGTCTTTTACATACTGCTCCGTGGCTCTGGCTAAACCATTTTGAGCGGCACGGAGGTACGCATCTCCCGAATTAAAGGCATCTAAAGCCTCTTGGGAGAAACAAGCGTCGCGTAGAACTGTCCGGCGACGCATGTGGTTCATGGCACTCTCCACTTCAGAATTTGTGGCAGACAACCTGTCCGCATCCTCTGTCGGAGGAGCGTCCGGTGCGCGCCTTGTGCTCGCCTCTGCTTCCTGGCCAGACGTTGGATCCTGGCTGGTGGAGGCGCGATTGGCAACCTCTCCAGATATAGTCTGGTGAGGTCTCTTCGTTCTGAAGATAGCACGAACGTTAATATGCCCGGACAGAATAACACCAGGGAAGCAGAGGGTGCGCTATACCTTTGCGCCGGCATCTCAGTCCGGACTACATTCCTTTTTGCCCCACGGGGCCCTGCGGCCCCTCGTTGGCTAGCCGCCGTAGGTTCGGCCTCCTGCCTCGGAAAACTCCCTTGCAAAACACGGTTGTCGTCAGAAACACCGGAATACGTGAGAGTGGAATCTCTCTCAAGGGAATGAGACTCCGGTTTCTGTCACCTGGGAGGCCGGGATTAACCCTGGGTAATCAGCCGTGATGGCTACCAAGGTATTGTCCTTGCTTAGCTGATGGAACACCCCGTCGATAAGCTCCACCGATATGTCCCGATCCTCTTCGGAGTCCGGATCGAGGGACCGTTCTGGGTTGTGGAGGGCGGCTGTTTATATCCTTTACCACCTGTCGCAGTTCCTGCATTGAAGTCGTTAGACTACATATCTAACCGTGGGAGTACAAAACAAACGGGCAAGCGCAGTTGTTCACTTACCCAACTTGGAGGATCGTACATAGTAAACCCGGCCTGCGGGTTGACGTGGAGGAATTCCTCCTTTTCTCCCTTGTACAAAGAGGATAAGATCTTTACTAGGGCGGCAGCTAAAGCCGGCCCCTTACGACCGTAACGGGTGGCGTCATCCTCCCCGTTGAAATCCCACATGGGGTGGCCTCTATATTGAAGTGGCTGCACCCCCGCATAATGCATGCGGCCATGACTCCAATCATGGTTAGTCCGGAATGAGCCAATAGTCTTATCCGGCCCATCAGGTAAAGGACGTCTCTGTCGCTTTCTCTCTGAGAGCTCCGCGGACGCTAGCTCAAGTGTTTCTTCAATGGAGCACTGTTGAACTCAGGGAGACCGACCCGGATAGGGTCCGGTAGTGGGACGTCATCTATATAAAACCATTCCGAAGGCCAATCCTCGGACGCCTTCTTCGGGGTTCCGGATAGGTATCCGGTCCCGGCGATGCGCCATACTTCGGCTCCGCCCACTTGGTATATAGACCCCTCTTTAGAACGGGGCACCGGGCAGAATAACCTCTTCCACAGCGCGAAATGAGCCTCAACGCCTAAAAATAGCTCGCAAAGGGCGACGAAACCCGCAATATGCAATACGGAGGCGGGCATGAGGTTGTGCAGCTGGAGGCCGTAGAACTCCAGAAGCCCGCGGAGAAATGGGTGAATTGGAAATCCCAGTCCCCTTATTAGATAGGGGACGAGGCACACCCGCTCTCCTTTAGAAGGATTGGGGGTGCTCTCCGCTTGTTTTCCGCCATTATAGGTGGCGAGACCGGCTCGTACCGGGACCATGTATGCCTGAGGGAGAAATCCCTTGGCCTGAAGTGACGCTAACTCGCTATGCGGGATGGTGCAACTCTCCCAGTCCCCGGGTTTGGGACCGGAGGGGCGAGGGGAGGAGCTGCGACGGCTGGTCATGTTGGAATGGACCTTTGCTGGAAGCGCTCTGATGATAACTCGCAGAAAGGAGAAGATGTGGTTTGGACCTAAATCCCCATCCCGTTAAATAGGCGGCTCGTTTATACGGCTAGGGGTGTGGATGTAAAAACACCCTGGCTTTTTGCATTCGTTTGAACACGTGGAAGACGGCCATTATTGGGCGTGGAAGCCGAGGAGCACTACATTACAAAAATCGGACATTATTCCTACAGGTACACAAGATTTGGAGAGTAACCCGCCTTGCAATGCCGAACAATCTGCGCGCCGGACTTATCGTCATTGAAGCCTGGTTCGGGGGCTACTGAGGGAGTCCTGGATTAGGGGGTGTTCGGGTAGCCGGACTATACCTTCAGCCGGACTCCTGGACTATGGAGATACAAGATTGAAGACTTCGTCCCGTGTCCGGATGGGACTTTCCTTGGCGTGGAAGGCAAGCTTGGCAATGTGGATATTCAAGATCTCCTACCATTGTAACCGACTCTATGTAACCCTAACCCTATCCGGTGTCTATATAAACCGGAGGGTTGTAGTCTGTAGTCAATCAACTCCATACACAACAATCATACCATAGGCTAGCTTCTAGGGTTTAGCCTCCTTGATCTCGTGGTAGATCTACTCTTGTACTACCCATATCATCAATATTAATCAAGCAGGAGTAGGGTATTACCTCCATCGAGAGGGCCCGAACCTGGGTAAAAAACATCGTGTCCCTTGTCTCCTATTACCATCCGACCTTGACGCACAGTTTGGGACCCCCTACCCGAGATCCGCCGGTTTTGACACTGACAAGGGGTCTGGCGTACCGCAAAACGGAGGAAACGGACCTCCTACGGTCGAAACAGGGGTCCTGTTGATCGGGATGGGTGTGGCGTACCGCAAAACGGAGGAAACGGACTTGTGTTCGAGCACTACGGTCGAAACTGGGGTCCTGTTCATCGGGAGGGGTGTGGCGTACCGCAAAACGGGACTCCATGGGATAATGTTCATCTCCACCGTCGATCCCCTCCAGCCTCCACGGGCTACTGTTCATCCACCGTCGACCTCCTCCAGCCTCCAACTGCGACCGTTCATCCATGGGCTCCTGTTCATCCAGCCTCCACCGCGCGCTACTCCACCAGCTACTGTTCAACCAACCCTCTCCACGGGCTCCTATTCAACCACCCCTCCACGGGCTACTGTTCATCCAGCCCTCCATCGTCTATTGTTCATCCTGCCCTCCATGGGGTGGTCCTGTTCATCCAGCCCTCCACGGGGTCTTGTTCATCCAGCCCCAACCGGCTCGATCGATCGGGGGTCCTGTTCATC
>NC_041384.1:523492378-523494302 GCF_002162155.2 Triticum dicoccoides | reverse complement strand
GCTCACTGTTCATCCAGAGGAAGCATCGATCAGCTTCAGTTAGCAGAAGTAGCGAAGGAATCGCTCGACCGGGTTCAGTTAACACCCATCGATCGATCACTCGGATTCAGTAATGCGTAGCCTGCAGTGCAATCGCTCAGGTTTAGTTAGAGCCCAACGCCTTGCTCGGGTTCAGTTAGAGGCCAACGCCTCGCACCCACGTGCGTGCGTGTACGAGAGAAACGCACATCGCTCGGCCCCGACCACCCACCGTAACCGGGAACACCCCGATATTTTCCTCGCCCTCGCTTCTACCACGGTTTTTTCCGTCATGGACGGCCCAAAGAATGTCATGCAGCTGCGTCTCCGGCCCGCCCGGGACAAAAAGCCCATTTTCTGTCATGATTTTTTGTCATAGAAGTAGAACCCCACCACATCTATGATGATACCGTGTTTTGTCACAATTATTGTCTTAGAAGTGTCATAAGTATGATAGAAAAAAAATTCGTTCGGCCCAAAATGTCACAGATGTGTCTTTTTTGTAGTGAAGATAAACTACTCATACAAATGCATCTTGATGTTCCGTGCAACGCACGGGCATCTTGCTAGTAGGGAGAAGGAGTTTGTGTGACACATATCTAGCTATATTAAGGGATAGGTAGATCGCATTTGTGCGAGGCATACTTAAAGCATCACGAAGATAAACAAAATGGTGTGTGCTACCTCTTGAGCACTTGCGTTGGTTTTCCCTTGAAGAGGAAAGGGTGATGCAGCAGAGTAGCGTAAGTATTTCCCTCAGTTTTTGAGAACCAAGGTGTCAATCCAGTAGGAGGCTACACACGAGTCCCTCGTACCTACACAAAACAAATAAATCCTCGCAACCAACGCGATAAGGGGTTTTCAATCCCTACACGGCCACTTACGAGAGTGAGATCTGATAGATATGATAAGATAATATTTTTGGTATTTTATGATAAAGATGCAAAGTAAAATAAAAAGCAAAGTATTGGAAGATTAATATGATGAATATTGACCCAGGGGCCATAGGTTTCACTAGTGGCTTCTCTCGAGAGCATAGATATTTTATGGTGGGTGAACGAATCACTGTTGAGCAATTAACAGAGTTGAGCATAGTTATGAGAATATCTAGGTATGATCATGTATATAGGCATCACGTCCAAGACAAGTAGACCGACTCCTGCCTGCATCTACTACTATTACTCCACACATCGACCGCTATCCAGCATGCATCTAGAGTATTAAGTTCAAGAGAACATAGTAACGCCTTAAGCAAGATGACATGATGTAGAGGGATAAATTCATGCAATATGATTAAAAAAACCATCTTGTTATCCTCGATGGCAACAATACAATACGTGCCTTGCTGCCCCTACTATCACTAGGAAAGGAAACCGCAAGATTGAACCCAAAGCTAAGCACTTCTCCCATTGCAAGAAAGATCAATCTAGTAGGCCAAACCAAACTGATAATTCGAAGAGACTTGCAAAGATAACCAATCATACATAAAGGAATTCAGAGAAGATTCAATTATTATTCATAGATAAACTTGATCATAAACCCACAATTCATCAGTCTCAACAAACACACCGCAAAAAGAAGATTACATCGAATAGATCTCCACAAGAGAGGGGAGAACTTTGTATTGAGATCCAAAAAGAGAGAAGAAGCCATCTAGCTAATAACTATGGACCCAAAGGTCTGAGGTAAACTACTCACGCTTCATCGGAGAGGCTATGGTGCTGATGTAGAAGCCCTCCGTGATCGATGCCCCCTCCGATGGAGCTCCGGAACAGGCCCCAAGATGGGATCTCATGGATACATAAAGTTGCGGCAGTGAAATTAGGGTTTTGGCTTTGTATCTGATCGTTTGGGGGTACGTAGGTATATATAGGAGGAAGAAGTACATCGGTGGAGCAACAGGGGG
>NC_041384.1:523466679-523492122 GCF_002162155.2 Triticum dicoccoides | reverse complement strand
TAGGTGCGCCCCCCTACCTTGTGGCTTCCCTGTTGGTTGCTTGACGTAGGGTCCAAGTATCCTGGATCATGTTCGGTGAGAAAATCACGTTCCGAAGGTTTCATTCCGTTTGATATTCCTTTTCTTCGAAACCCTAAAATAGGCAAAAAAACAGCAATTCTGGGCTGGGCCTCCGGTTAATAGGTTAGTCTCAAAAATAATATAAAAGTGGATAATAAAGCCCAATAATGTCCAAAACAGTAGATAATATAGCATGGAGCAATCAAAATTATAGATACGTTGGAGACGTATCAAGCATCCCTAAGCTTAATTTCTGCTCGTCCTCGAGTAGGTAAATGATAAAAACAGAATTTTTGATGTGGAATGCTACTAGGCATAATTTCAATGTAATTCTTCTTAATTGTGGCATGAATATTCAGATCCGAAAGATTCAAGATAAAAGTTTAATATTGACATAGAAATAATAATACTTCAAGCATACTAACTAAGCAATTATGTCTTCTCAAAATAACATGGTCAAAGAAAGTTATCCCTACAAAATCATATAGTCTGGCTATGCTCCATCTTCACCACACAAAGTAATTAATTCATGCACAACCCCGATGACAAGACAAGCAATTGTTTCATACTTTTAATGTTCTGAAACTTTTTCAATCTTCACACAATACATGAGCGTGAGCCATGGACATAGCACTATAGGTGGAATAGAATGGTGCTTCTGGAGAAGACAAAAAGGGAGAAGATAGTCTCACATCAACTAGGTGTATCAATTGGCTATGGAGATGCCATCAATAGATATCAATGTGAGTGAGTAGGGATTGCCATGCAACGGATGCACTAGAGCTATAAGTGTATGAAAGCTCAAAAAGAAACTAAGTGGGTGTGCATCCAACTCGCTTGATCACGAAGACCTAGGGCATTTTGAGGAAGCCCATCATTGGAATATACAAGCCAAGTTCTATAATGAAAGACTCCCACTAGTATATGAAAGTGACAACATAGGAGACTCTCTATCATGAAGATCATGGTGCTACTTTGAAGCACAAGTGTGGTAAAAGGATAGTAGCATTGTCCCTTCTCTCTTTTTCTCTCATATTTTTTGGGCCTTTTCTCTTTATTTTTATGGCCTCTTTTTTTTAGTCCGGGTCCCATCCCGACTTACGGGGGAATCATAGTCTCCATCATGCTTTCCTCACTAGGACAATGCTCTAATAATGATGATCATCACACTTTTATTTACTTACAACTCAACAATTAAAACTCGATTCTTAGAACAAAATATGACTCTATATGAATGCCTCCGGCGGTGTATCGGGATATGCAATGATTCATGAGTGACATGTATGAAAGAATTATGAACGGTGGCTTTGCCACAAATACCATGTCAACTACATGATCATGCAAAGCAATATGACAATGATGGAGTGTGTCATGATAAACGGAATGGTAGAAAGTTGCATGGAAATATATCTCGGAATGGCTATGGAAATGCCATGATAGGTAGGTATGGTGGCTGTTTTGAGGAAGGTATATGGTGGGTGTATGATACCGGCGAAAGGTGCGCGGTATTAGAGAGGCTAGGAATGGTGGAAGGGTGAGAGTGCGTATGATCCATGGACTCAACATTAGTCATAAAGAACTCATATACTTATTGCAAAAATATACAAGTTATCAAATCAAAGTATTACACGCATGCTCCTAGGGGGATAGATTGGTAGGAAAAGACCATCGCTCGTCCCCGACCGCCACTCATAAGGAAGACAATCAATAAATACATCATGATCCAACTTCATAACATAACGGTTCACCATACGTGCATGCTACGGGAATCACAAACTTCAACACAAGAATTTCTAAAATTCACAACTACTCAACTAGCACAACTCTAATATCACCATCTCCATATCTCAAAACAATTATCAAGTTTCAAACTTCTCATAGTATTCAACACACTCATAAGAAACTTTTATTAATCTTGAATACCTAGCATATTAGGATTATTTAAGAAAATTACCATGCTATTTAAGACTCTCAAAATAATCTAAGTTAAGCATGAGAGATCAATAGTTTCCATAAAACAAATCCACGACCGTGCTCTTAAAAGATATAAGTGAAGTACTAGAGCAAAACTATACAACTCAAAAAGTATAAGTGAAGCACATAGAGTATTCTAATAATTTCCGAATTATGTGTGTCTCTCTCAAAAGGTGTGTACAGAAAATATGATTGTGGTAAACTAATAAATAAAGACTCAATTAATACAAGACGCTCCAAGCAAAACACATATCATGTGGTGAATAAAAATATAGCTCCAAGTAAAGTTACCGATAGAAGTAGACGAAAGAGGGGATGCCTTCCGGGGCATCCCCAAGCTTTGGCTTTTAGGTATCCTTAGATTATCTTGGGGGTGCCATGGGAATCCCCAAGCTTAGGCTCTTGCCACTCCTTGTTCCATAATCCATCAAATCTTTATCCAAAACTTGAAAACTTCACAACACAAAACTTAAAGAAGAAAATCTCGTGAGCTCCGTTAGCGAAAGAAAACAAAAGACCACTTCAAGGTACTGTAATTAACTCATTATTTATTTATATTGGTGTTAAACCTACTGTATTCCAACTTCTCTATGGTTTATAAACTATTTTACTAGCCATAGATTCATCAAAATAAGCAAACAACACACGAAAAACAGAATCTGTCAAAAACAGAACAGTCTGTAGTAATCTGTAGCTAGCGCAAGATCTGGAACCCCAAAAATTCTAAAATAAATTTCTGGAAGTGAGGAATTTATCTATTAATCATCTGAAAAAATAATTAACTAAATAGCACTTTCCAAATAAAAATGACAGCAGTTCTCGTGAGCGCTAAAGTTTCTATTTTTTACAACAAGATTAACAAGACTTTCCCCAAGTCTTCCCAACGGTTCTACTTGGCACAAACACTAATTAAACACAAAAAACACAACCAAAACAGACGCTAGATAAATTATTTATTAAATAACAGTAAGTAAAAATATTGGCTTGACTCGCAACAAGCGCTTTTCTTTAAAGCCTTATAGTTAGGCATACGATTTTAACGATGCTCACAAGAAAGACAAGAATTGAAGCACAAAGAGAGCATCATAAAACATGTGACAATCACATCTAAGTCTAACATACTTCCTATGCATAGGCATCTTATAGGCAAACAAATTATCAAGCAAGCAAAAACTAGCATATGCAAGGAAGCGGAAAGAAACAATAGCAATCTCAACATAACGAGAGGTAATTTAGTAACATGAAAATTTCTACAACCATATTTTCCTCTCTCATAATAATTACATGTGGGATCATAAGAAAATTAAACAAAATAGATATCACATAAAATATTTTCAACACGATCCACATGCATGCAAAGTTGACACTCTTCCAAAATAGTGGGGTTAACATTAACTAAAGTCATGACCTTTCCAAACGCACTTTTATCAAAAACTTCATAAGATTTAACATTCTCCAAATATGTGGGATCTAAAGTTGACATTCTTCCAAACCCACTTTCAATATTATTGCAAACATTATAATCAATCTCATATTCATCATGGGGCTTAAATAAATTTTCAAGATCATAAGAAGAATCACCCTAGTCATGATCATTGCAACAAGTAGAGGACATAGCAAAACTAGCATCCCCAAGCTTAGGGTTTTGCATATTATTAGCACAATTTACATTAATAGAATTTATACTATCATCATTGCAATCATGCTTTTTATTCAAAGATCTATCGTGAATCATTTCCTAAAGTACTTCATCGCAATTTTCAAATTCACAAATTTCAAAAAAATTCATAAAGATAATCTAGTGCACAAATCTCACTAGCAATTGGTTCCTCATAATTGGATCTCTTAAAAAGATTAGCAAGCGGATGAGGATCCATAGATCTTAGGTTCTCTGTTTAGTAATAAATAAACAACTATTCCAACCATACAAGAAAACAAGAAATGGGCAAATAAAATGGCAAATAGAGAAAGAGAGGGAGGATAGAGAGAGAGGACGAATAAAACGGCAAGGGTGAAGTGGGGGAGAGGAAAACGAGAGGCAAATGGCAAATAATGTAATGCGGGAGGTAAGGGTATGTGATGGGTACTCGGTATGTTGACTTTTGCGTAGACCTCCCCGGCAACGGCGCCAGAAATAGCTCGTTGTCGGGAGTCAAATCTTGACTTGCGCGAACCTCCCCGGCAATAGCGCCAGAAATCCTTCTTGCTACCTCTTGAGCACTTGCGTTGGTTTTCCCTTGAAGAGGAAAGGGTGATGCAGCAGAGTAGCGTAAGTATTTCCCTTGGTTTTTGAGAACCAAGGTATCAATCCAGTAGGAGGCTACGTGCGTGTCCCTCGTACCTACACAAAACAAATAAATCCTCGCAACCAACACGATAAGGGGTTGTCAATCCCTACACGGCCACTTACGAGAGTGAGATCTGATAGATATGAAAATATAATATTTTTGGTATTTTTATGATAAAGATGCAAAGTAAAATAAAAGCAAAGTATTGGAAGATTAATATGATGAAGATTGACCCGGGGGCCATAGGTTTCACTAGTGGCTTCTGTCGAGAGCATAGATATTTTACGGTGGGTGAACAAATTACTGTTGAGCAGGTATGATCATGTACATAGGCATCACGTCCAAGACAAGTAGACCGACTCATGCCTGCATCTACTACTATTACTCCACACATCGACCGCTATCCAGCATGCATCTAGAGTATTAAGTTCAAGAGAACAGAGTAACGCCTTAAGCAAGATGACATGATGTAGAGGGATAAATTCATGCAATATGATAAAAAAACATCTTGTTATCCTCGATGGCAACAATACAATACGTGCCTTGCTGCCCCTACTGTCACTGGGAAAGGACACCGCAAGATTGAACCCAAAGCTAAGCACTTCTCCCATTGCAAGTGAGGGAGACCTGCATTAGGGGGTCTCTGGACAGCCGGACTATCTCCATTGGCCGGACTGTTAGACTATGAAGATACAAGATTGAAGACTTCGTCTCGTGTCCGGATGGGACTCTACTTGGCGTGGAAGGCAAGCTAGGCAATACGTATATGGATATCTCCTCTTTTGTAACTGACCTTGTGTAACCCTAACCCTCTCCGGTGTCTATATAAACTGGAGGGCTTTAGTCCGTAGGATAACAATCACAACATACAATCATACCATAGGATAGCTTCTAGGGTTTAGCCTCTCTGATCTCGTGGTAGATCTACTCTTGTAACACCCATATCATCAATATCAATCAAGCAGGACGTAGGGTTTTACCTCCATTAAGAGGGCCCGAACCTGGGTAAAACTTCGTGTCCCATGCCTCCTGTTACCATCCGGCCTAGACGCACAGTTCGGGACCCCCTACCCGAGATCCGCCGGTTTTGACACCGACATTGGTGCTTTCATTGAGAGTTCCTCTGTGTCATCGCCGTTAGGCTTGATGGCTCCTACTATCATCGATAGTGATGCGGTCCAGGGTGAGATTTTACTCCCCAGACAGATCTTCGTATTCGGCGGCTTTGCACTGCGGGCTAATTCGCTTGGCCATCTGGAGCAGATTGAAAGCTACGCCCCTGGCCATCAGGTCAGATTTGGAAGTTTGAACTACACGGCCAACATCCGTGGAGACTTGATCTTCGACGGATTTGAGCCACAGCCGGGCGCGCCGCACTGTCTCGATGGGCATGACCTAGCTCTGCCACCGGATGGTACTCCAGAGGCCGCGCCCGCACCAGCTCCGACCCTTAGCTCGGAGCCAACTGCGCCAATCGAGGACGGGTGGCTAGACACCGCCTCAGGGGTTGCAGTCTCGACGGCGATTGAGCCAAACACCAGCATATTCCTCTGCGCAACCCGTGACTCCAAGGTGCCGGACTCTCTTCCGGACCCCGAACCATCCGCGCCCCTGCCAATCGAATCCGAGTGGGCGCCGATCATGGAATTCACTGCCGCGGATATCTTTCAGCACTCGCCCTTCGGCGACATTCTGAATTCAGTAAGGTCTCTCTCTTTGTTAGGAGAGCCCTGGCCGGATTATGGCCAACAGGAGTGGGATGCGGACGACGAAGAAATTCGACGCCCACCCACCACCCACTTTGTAGCCATTGTCGATGATTTAACCGACATGCTCGACTTCGACTCCGAAGACATCGATGATATGGACGACGATGTAGGAGACGAACATGAACCAGCACCTATAGGGCACTGGAAAGCCACCTCGTCGTATGACATATACATGGTGGATACACCCAATGAAGGCAATGGCGACGAGATAGCGGAGGATGACCCCTCCAAGAAGCAACCCAAGTGCTGACGTCACCAGCGCCGCTCTAAGTCCTGCCAAAGCAAAAGTGGTGATACCGGCGCAGGAGATAATAACACTCCGGATAGCGCCGAAGACAACGAAAACCCCCTCCAGCAAGAGTTAGATCAGGAGGATGAAGGTGCCAGCTCTCCTGAGAGAGCGGCTGGCGGAGAGGAGGAGGATGACAATTACATGCACCCCTCCAAAGACGAGGTAAGCCTCGGTGACGATGAATTCTCCATCCCAGAGGATCCCGTCGAACAAGAGCGCTACAAGCGCAAGCTTATGGCCACGGCAAATAGCCTGAAGAAAAAGTAGCAGCAGCTTCAAGCTGATCAAGATCTGTTAGCTGACAAATGGACTGAAGTCCTCGCAGCCGAGGAATATAAACTCGAGCGTCCCTCCAAGAGTTACCCAAGGCGCAGGTTACTACCCCGACTGGAGGAAGAAGCGTATGATACGACTGACCGGCCACCTCGTGGTCGTGATAGAGAGGCATTCCTGCCGAAAGCTCAGCCCCCACCCCAACGCCATCCAAATAAAAAGGCATGGGGAGATACGCCAGACCTACGAGACATATTGGAGGACAAAGCAAACCACTCAAGATCGATCTACAGATCACGAGGGCGCACCACTCTACGAGACGGTAAACGTCACACCGGATACAGTAAAAGCAAATCCGGCCGGGCCGAACACAGCGGGCAGGACCCATACGAGTTGCGTCGCCCAATACAGAGGCGCCGCACACCCCTTATGCTTCACAGACGAAGTAATGGAACATCAATTCCCAGAAGGTTTCAAACATGTAAACACTAAATCATACGACGGCACAACAGATCCCGCGGTATGGATTGAGGACTTCCTCCTCCACATCCACATGGCCCACGGTGATGACTTACATGCCATCAAGTACCTCCCACTAAAACTCAAAGGAACAGCACGGCATTGGCTTAACAGCTTGCCAGCGGACTCCATTATATGTTGGGAAGATCTGGAAGCCGCATTCCTCGACAACTTTCAGGGCACTTATGTGCGACCACCAGACGTCGATGACTTGAGTCACATAATTCAGCAGCCAGAAGAGTCGGCCAGGCAATTCTGGACTCGGTTCCTTACAAAGAAAAACCAAATCATCGACTGTCCAGATGCAGAGGCCTTAGCGGCTTTCAAGCACAACATCCGAGACGAGTGGCTAGCCCGGCACCTTGGTCAGGAAAAGTCGAAATCTATGGCAGCCCTCATGACGCTCATGACCCGCTTTTGTGCGGGAGAAGACAGCTGGTTGGCTCGCGGTAACAATATATCAAAGAACCATGTACCTCAGATACCAAGGATGGCAACAGCAGGTCACGTCGCAACAGGCATAAGCGCCGCATTAACAGCGAAAGTACTGAGGATACGGCAGTCAATGCCGGATTCAAAGGATCTAAACCCGGTCAGCGGAAAAGCCATTCAAACAAAGTATGCCGGGTCCGTCCAGCTTGGGTCGTATACTCGATCGCTCGTGTCAAATACACGGCACCCCAGACAAGCCAGCCAATCACACCAACAGGGATTGTTGGGTGTTCAAGCAGGCCGGCAAGTTAATCGCCGAAAACAAGGACAAGGGGACGCATAGCGATGACGAGGAAGACCCCCAGCAGCCGCACACCGGAGGACAGAAGAGGTTTCCCTTGCAAGTACGGACGGTGAACATGATATACGCAACCCACATCCCCAAGAGGGAGCGGAAGCGTGTGCTTAGGGACGTATATGCGCTAGAGCCAGTCGCCCCGAAGTTCAACCCTTGGTCCTCCTGTCCGATCACCTTCGATCGCAGGGACCACCCCACTAGTATCCGTCACGGAGGATTCGCCGCACTGGTCCTAGACCCAATCATCGACGGATTTCACCTCACTCGAGTCCTCATGGACGGCGGCAGCAGCCTGAACCTGCTTTATCAGGACACAGTGTGCAAAATGGGTATAGACCCCTCAAGGATCAAACCCACAAAGACGACCTTTAAAGGCGTCATTCCAGGCATAGAGACCCACTGCACAGGCTCAATTACACTGGAAGTGGTCTTCGGATCCCCGGATAACTTCTGAAGCGAAGAGTTAATCTTCGATATAGTCCCGTTCTGCAGTGGTTATCACGCACTGCTCGAATGAACCGCATTCGCTAGATTCAATGCGGTACCACATTATGCATACCTCAAGCTCAAGATGCCAGGACCTTGCAGAGTTATTACAATCAACGGAAACACAGAGTGCTCTCTCCGAACAGAGGAGCACACCGCGGCCCTCGCAGCAGAAGCGCAAAACAGCCTCTCAAGGCAATCTACCAGCTCGGCGTTTCAAAGCCCGGACACCTTCAAGCGCGCTCGGGGCAATCGGCAAATAGACCGCCTGGCGCGGTCTGAGTTCGCATAGCAATACGACGGCCACCCCAATCCCAGCCCAACGACGTTGTTCGTGCCGCGCATACATCATTACGCATTAAAAATACCATGGGCACAGATGGGGAGGGGGAGGCACAACTACGGCACGTCCCAAAACGCGGCCTAAACCGCACCAGGGGCTTCCTTTTTGGTTATTTTTCTTTTTTCTTTCAGGACTTCAATCTCTGGAAACTCTGTCCGGCAGCTCTATTGCCGAACACATGATACAGCAACCAAGGAGGCCGACGACTACGGAATTCCCAGGTGGATTACAGATTTCACATAATTCCTCATCTCGCCCTTGGAAGGGACATAGTCCTACTCTTTTGCTCATTACACTATCTGTATCACTCTGCTTTAATGCAATTTTTTAATATATAATGCATGACATTACGATTATTATCGCATTTTTGTTATATGTATACATATCTATGTGTTCATTAATGACGCCTAGCAACCGTACACTCTGGTACGGCCAATGCACCAGGGGCTTACGTACCCACAATATGGTGTGAAAAGTCTGAACACTTTCACAAGTGCGGCACCCCGAACTTATACCATTATATGCATCAGCTCTGAATCATGTCTTTGGTCAAATGTTGGGTTTGCCCAGCTCCTATGTTTTGGTACCTTACGTTCCGCTCTATCGACTAAGGTAGCGCTAGGAGAACTACTGCGATTGTGCCCCGGTTCTGCTGGGCCGAGCACCTTAGTACAGAAAGCTAAAACTGACTGTCATGATAAGGCGAGAGACTGGTCGCTGTTCGGCGAGGTTTTTCGAGTCCCTAAAGACTTATGCCGCTTAGGGTGAGGGGCCGGCTCCGTCCGGCTTACAGGCGTGTATCGCACCCCGAATTCGGCCTTCCGAATACCAGGGGCTTCGCCGAAATTTAAAATAGTAGAATTCTATGGCTAAGTGAGAGTGATAAAGCATTATTAGTCCAGTTGCCTTGTTCGTTGTGCTGAGCACCTCCCTCGAAGGACCCAAACATGGGAACAAGAGTGCTCAGGTTTATCCCGAACACCCCGGCACTCGTGGCATGGGGGCAGAAGCCGAGGACTAGCCATCTCTCAGATTGGATAAACAGCCAAACATAAGGTAATATTTTAAATTCACACAAGCGTTGCATATCGAAAATGATACAAGTTTTCATACATATAGGACAAAACGAGCAAGTCTCATTCAAATATTACATTTTGCAAACACTCATCCGCGATAAGACGGGCGCCCGGCAGAACACCCTTGTAGTACATCTCGGGGTGGCGGTGCTCCTTGCCCTCCGGCGGCCCCTCCTTGATCAGCTTCACAGCGTCAAGCTTGACCCACTGCGTTTTCACACGGGCGAAGGCCCGGCGTGCACCTTCAATGCAGACGGATCGCTTGATGACCTCTAGCCGTGGGCAGGCATCCACAAGCCACCTCACCAGGCCGAAGAAGCTGTTCGGAAGGGCGTCGCCAGGCCACAACCGGACTATGAAGCCCTTCATGGCCTGATCGGCTGCCTTATGTAGCTCGGCCATCTACTTCAGCTGGTCGCTCATTGGCACCGGATGTTCGGCCTCAGCATACTGAGACCAAAACAGCTTCTCCATCGAGCTTCCGTCCTCGGCCTGGTAGAATAGTGCGACATCGGACACACTGTGGGGCAAATCTGTGAATGCTCCTGAAGAGCTCCGGATTCGGGTAAGTAATCGGTAATTCACTGTCGCATGCCTGCTTTGCATATAGAAAGCCTTACCCGCTGCTATCTTCTTCATCGCATCGATCTCCTGAAGGACCTTCTGGGCCTTGGCCTTGGCACTCTTCGCGCTCTCACGGGCCACGACAAGCTCAGACTCTCTCGTCTTCAAGTCAAGCTCCAACGCCTCGTGCTTTGTCACGAGAGCCTGGAGCTCTTGCTGCACCTCGCCCACTCGAGCCTCGTGCCTCTCTCGCTCGGTGCGCTCCTGGGCCACCTTTTCTTCGGCCTGGGACCGCGCTTGCTTCAGGGTCGCCACCTCGGTCGTGGCCCCTGGCAAACATACAGTAATCCAATCATTTAGCAATCGCGTCCTTTTTTCTCATCTACAGATGGGGTATTACTTACCCTTGTTGTCCTCGAGCTGCCTCTTAGCAAGGCCGAGCTCTTTCTGAGACCCCTCGAGGGCCTCCTTCAGTACGGCGACCTTCGTAGTTAGTGTGGCGGACGCCAGCAGTGAAGCCTGCACATGCATATTGACATACTTATATTAGACTCCTGCAATATTATTTGATCCTCTGTTCGGCTTTTCTTTGTGAACACCGAACAAAGCATCAGGGGCTACTGTCTATGCGGTAACACTTCTACTACATTTTAAAATACTTACCTCGAAGCCTGTTAGAAGGCTAGTACAGGCTTCAGTCAATCCGCTCTTGGCGGACTGAACCTTCTGGATCACCGCACTCATGATAGTGCGGTGCTCCTCCTCGATGGAAGCGCTGCGAAGTGCTTCCAACATAGTGTCCGGCGCCTCTGGGTGGACAGAGGTCACCGGCACTGGCGTCTCACCCTCCTTAGAAGGGGACCGCCTGCCCGAGCTCGGATCCGTTGGAGGGTCCGGCGCGGTGTTCGGCTGAGGGCCAAACTCGGAGCTTCCGGGACCCCGTCCCCTCGGCTCCCGGAGTCCGGAAGGTCGCCTTGAGGCGCCTCCGGGACTGTCCCCCCCCCCCCTGATCCGGTGCCTCTTGAGACAGCACCTCGGTGTCGTCAGACGGATGAGGGCAGGTGGCCGTCAGGACTGGATTGCTATCCATGTCCGACGCGCCCAGGGAGCCGTCCGAGGATACATCGATATTGGCTCGGGGCGGCCTGCACAATTGAGTTCGGTGTTAGGGAAAGCAATGCGACAAAGGAATCTTATGTGTCACTTTGGTATCCGCATACTTACGATCTCCCCTGGGGCTTGCCCCTGGGCAACCACTCGTCTTCACTTTCGTCGGCGGCGGTGGAGCTGTCCGGAAGGAGCATCCTTCCCTTCTTGGACCCTTCGGCCTCCCCAGTTGGGGCGGCCTTCCTTTTCTTGTCTCCCCCAGTCGGTGGGGGAGCCTCCTCTTCCTGTTCCTCGTCTTCGGGGGAAGAGTGCACTGCAGAGTCATCGGACGGTGAGTCCGACGACGCCTGGCGTCGGGAACTCTTTCAAGCTCCCTTGGCCTTCTTGGTCTTCTCCGGCACCTTATAAGGGGACGGAGTCAGCATCTTCGTCAGAAGAGCGTCTGCGAGGCCTTCGGGCAAGGGAGCCGGACAGTCGATCTATCCGGCCATCTTCTGCCAGTCCTGTCAAAATTACGGGAGTTTAGATCCCGCATAGAGCCAATCTATATATATATATAATAAATATCTTTTAAGAGGTAAAACAACTTACCGCACTGGCGTGGCGCTTCGCGCTGAATCCGCGATCCTCAGTAATGGGGAGAGGGACCGTGGCGCCCTTGAACAGCACCCTCCAGGCATCTTCATGAGTCGTGTCGAAGAGCCTGTTCAAAGTTCGGTGCTACGCCGGATTGAACTCCCACAAGGTAAACTCCCGTTGTTTTGGCACGGGAGTATCCGGCGGACGAGCATAACCTAGACTATGTTGACAAGCTTGAGCTTCTTATCCACCATTTTTTCTGAATACATGACTGGAGTCCGGTCAGCTCTTTTGAATTACCCCAGGACAGGCCCTTCTCTTTCTAGGAGGTGAGCCGCATGGGGATGCCAGATCGGAACTCGGGGGCCACTACCCATGCGGGGTCGCACGGCTCGGTGATATAGAACCACCCCGATTGCCACCCCTTTATGGTGTCCACGAAGGTGCCCTCGAGCCATGTGATGTTGGGAATCTTGCCCACCATGGCGACTCCGCACTCCGCCTGGCGGCTGCTCACTACCTTCGGCTTGACATTGAAGGTCTTCAGCCATAAGCCGAAGTGGGGCTTGATGCGAAGGAAGGCCTCGCACACGACGATAAACGCCGAGATGTTGAGGATGAAGTTCGGGGCCAGATCGTGGAAATCCAGGCCGTAATTAAACATGAGCCCTCGGACGAAGGGATGGAGAGGAAATCCCAGTCCGCGGAGGAAATGAGTGAGGAATACCACCCTCTCATGGGGCTCGGGGGTGGGGATGAGTTGTCCCTCATCTGGGAGCCGGTGCGCGATGTCGTCGTGCAGGTATCCGGCTCTCCTCAGTTTCTTGACGTCTCCCTCCGTGACGGAGGAGACCATCCACTTGCCTCCCTCTTCGGACATGGTTGGAGAAGGTTGAGGTGGAAGTGAGAGCTTGGGCACTAGAGCTCGAGTATGTGGGAGCGGATGAGCAGAGGAGGAAGAAGGCGTGGATAGAAAGGTGAATCCTTATCCCTTTATATGGGCGGACAAAATTAAACGTCCCCACTTGCCTAGTAAAACTCGCTTATCCCCCAAGCGCCGCAATTGATGGCAAGGTTGGGTTACCCACGCCCGTATTGATGAGAATCCTGTAATAGGGGGACACGATCTCTGCTTTCACAAGACATGTCGAAAAACTGCCTCGCGTTATGTGCGGGGCTGGTTAAAAGAAACGGTTCGAATAATCACCGAGCCATGACGTAACGTCATGTTTCCAAAGCAAGCTAGCAGATTAGATCTGCGAAAGCATTATTCTCTACGGCGAAATGTGGAACTTATTTTGCAGGGTTAGACACTATCCTCGTATTCAAATTCTTCTATGATGTATTCGGAGAAGGAACCCGTCTTGCAATGCCGAAGACAACTGCGTGCCGGACTCATCGTCATTGAAGCCCGGTTCAGGGGCTACTGAGGGAGTCCTGGATTAGGGGGTCTCCGGACAGCCGGACTATCTCCATTGGTCGGACTGTTAGACTTTGAAGATACAAGATTGAAGACTTCGTCCCGTGTCCGGATGGGACTCTACTTGGCGTGGAAGGCAAGCTAGGCAATACGTATATGGATATCTCCTCTTTTGTAACCGACCTTGTGTAACCCTAACCCTATCCGGTGTCTATATAAACCGGAGGGCTTTAGTCCGTAGGACAACAATCACAACATACAATCATACCATAGGCTAGCTTCTAGGGTTTAGCCTCTCTGACCTCGTGGTAGATCTACTCTTGTAACACCCATATCATCAATATCAATCAAGCAGGACATAGGGTTTTACCTCCATCAAGAGGGCCCGAACCTGGGTAAAACTTCGTGTCCCCTGCCTCCTGTTACCATCCGGCCTAGACGCACAGTTCGGGACCCCCTACCCGAGATCCGCCGGTTTTGACACCGACAGCAAGAAAGATCAATCTAGTAGGCCAAACCAAACTGATAATTCAAAGAGACTTGCAAAGATAATCAATCATACATAAAAGAATTCAGAGAAGATTCAATTATTATTCATAGATAAACTTGATCATAAACCCACAATTCATCGGTCTCAACAAACACACCGCAAAAAGAAGATTACATTGAATAGATCTCCACAAGAGAGGGGGAGAACTTTGTATTGAGATCCAAAAAGAGAGAAGAAGCCATCTAGCTAATAACTATGGACCCGAAGGTCCGAGGTAAATTACTCACACTTCATCGGAGAGGCTATGGTGTTGATGTAGAAGCCCTCCGTGACCGATGCCCCCTTCGGCGGAGCTACGGAACAGGCCCCAAGATGGGATCTCGTGGATACAGAAAGTTGCAGCGGTGGAATTAGGGTTTTGGCTCCGTATCTGATCGTTTGGGGGTACGTAGGTATATATAGGAGGAAGAAGTACGTCGGTGGAGCAACAGGGGGCCCACGAGGGTGGAGGGCGCGCCTTGGGGGGGGTAGGCGCACGCCCCTACCTCGTGGCTTCCCTGTTGGTTGCTTGACGTAGGGTCCAAGTCTCCTGGATCATGTTCAGTGAGAAAATCACGTTCCCGAAGGTTTCATTCCGTTTGGACTCCGTTTGATATTCCTTTTCTTCGAAACCCTAAAATAGGCAAAAAAACAACAATTCTGGGTTGGGTTTCTGGTTAATAGGTTAGTCGCAAAAATAATATAAAAGTGGATAATGTAGCCCAATAATGTCCAAAACTATAGATAATATAGCATGGAGCAATCAAAAATTATAGATACGTTGGAGATGTATCAGTGTGCATGCAAATGCAAGCACGTGCGTATGTGTGTGTGTGGTAGAGAGAGAGAGAGCGAAATCTCAAAACAAAAGGTGCTCTGCTGGAATCCCATTGTATGTATTCATATGGTTCCAAAACTCGAGTTAACCTTAGGCATATGTCTGAGAGACATTATTATACTTTGAGACATTAGTGGCAGTGGGTGGGCGGAATTAAAGGTGTGGGTGTGTTCGATAGAGGGAGTGTATGTGTTTCTGTGTGAGAGACTTGTAGGAAAGGGTAGAAAGACAAATTCTAACCTTGACGGAGGGAGAGAAATACACGAAGTGCGCGTGTGTGATTCGATGCCCACAGGGAAATGAGATATGTAAGCATGTGAGAGAGATTGCACAATTCATTCACGTATCACTATCTAGCGATCGTGGACGTGCATCGCTTGAACATAAATCAATATCTACTCCGTATCGTGGCCAAAGGTACAATATCGATTCAACACTATAAAGATTGGACACTCACGTATCACATTTTTTTCTATTTAAATAAACCTTTTCAGTTGTGCATGCCAAAGTTACAATGATGTTTCTTCAAACAACCAATATAGCTATCATGTACATGCACCATTGTTACTCTTGCATTCAAAATCATTAGTCTTGGATGATTTAAGGTTCTATTATGAAGTAATATATGTAATATTCATATATGAATTCAACGGGTACGCAATTTATGAAATGGAGGCTATGTAATCATATGAGGTAACACTTTTAAGTAGCGGACTACAATATCCATTTCTTTTTGTGCGCCTCTACACTAACATGTCAATGCATTGTGT
Organism: Triticum dicoccoides; assembly: GCF_002162155.2. Classification (NCBI taxonomy): domain Eukaryota; kingdom Viridiplantae; phylum Streptophyta; class Magnoliopsida; order Poales; family Poaceae; genus Triticum; species Triticum dicoccoides. The sequence goes on along the minus strand of NC_041384.1, from coordinate 523,476,445 downwards.
TTAAAGTAAATAACCAATTGTACTAAATTATCTATTTACACGAGAAATACATAGGATGAGTGTTTGATCCCTTTTTTGTGAACGCGCCACTACACCCGTACGATTGGTCACGCCCGTGTGAACGTCCAAGTTATCGGCGCATCATCCCGAGTTATTGTCTTTTTTCTGGGGTGGACTTGACACTAGTTATTAACTGCTGACGCGTGCCCCGTGTACACAGTCTCGCATGAACTTCCCGCTAGCACGGTCCAAAATTAGTTGAAATTGGATACGAACGATCCCGCGGGCGGCAAAATCTCCCGCCTCCTTCTAAAATTTCCGCCACCTTAGTCTTTAGCATGTGAAATTCCCCTTTTGTCCTTGGTGCACGGAGACCAACAGTTACAATACGGCCATCATCTACATAATAGGTCGGGACTGCTTTGGTAACTTCCGGTTCCTCCCACTACACGGCACCCCCATTTCTTCCCCCCCCCCTCCCGCAGAAACGACTAACTCCATAGCACCAGAGCATCTTACATCACGCCGTCCGTACTTCATCGGCCTTTCTCCCCTTCCCTCTCGAAACCCTAGTCTGCTCATCCACCGGCGTACCAGAGCCCATTCACTGCCAACGGCGTCCACCTTGTCGGATCTGCTTCTGCGGTCGCATCTACCCCTCCCACCTCCCCTAGAAACAAGTAGACTGCTCATCCACCACTGTACCACAGCCCATTCAGTGCCGGCCTTGTCCACGGCGTCGGATCTGCTTCGCCAGTACTCTCGCCAACCGCTGCGCATCTGCAGCGACTCATTCGTACTCCCCACCGGAGACGCTTCGTCCACACCCCCCCTCCCCCCCGGAGCCACCCCACCGACTCCCCCGTCGACAGCCTCTGATCCTCTTCGCCGACACCTTCCTCAACCCTACTGGAGTCGCTTCACCGACACCATCATCAACCCCACCGGAGTAGCTTCGCTTATACCATTCTCAACCCTACCGGGGCCGCTTTGCCAACTCACAAGTCCACGGCCTCATATCTGCTTCCTCGCACCCTCATCCAACCTATCGGAGCAGCTTCTGACGCCCCGTCCACGGCCGCAGATCCGCATCATCGACACCATCCTTAACCCAACCACCAGAGCAGCTTCACCTATGCCCTCGTCCACGGCCACAGATTCGCTTCGCCCACACCGTAGTCCACCCTACCGGAGCCGCTCCACAAACACCCTACTCGATGGTTCTAGATCTCCTTACCGGACCCCGACAGCCAGCGCAGCGTCATCACCCTTGACGTTTCTAACCTGATTCCCACCGTCTGGAAAATGCCAAGCACCCGCCACGGCCTAGGTACTTGTCACCTTTAAACCCGTCCAGCATCACCTGCCCGATGTACTTCAAATATACTAACAGGTCGGTGTTACCTATTATGCAGCTAGCAAAAACTACAAGGACGATGTTTCTTCTAGATCTAACAGCTTGGCTAACCAAGATCCTGGACTGAGGCATTGCTATGATCTTGTAAGTGCGTCTCTCTCTCTTGTATTGTTCTGTGCCTGCCAGCGTGCTTTGCTAGGATTTTTGACCAGTAATCCCTTTGTGCAGACAATGATTTCTACTACTGGCTGCTAAATTAGATATGTAGATGTCATACATGATACTACCTCGTACCTCCATTCCTAAATATAAGTCTTTCTACAGATTCCACTATAGGCTACATATGGAGAAAAATGAGTGAATCTACACTAGAAAATGCATCTATATACATCTATATGTGGTCCATACTGGAATCTCTACAAAGACATATATTTAGGAACAGAGGCGGTACATTACACAAAATCGTAGGGGGCATGTAGGAATTCCAGTGCACTACATTAGGCTCCCATAGAGTGCCTGCTAGTCCAGCACACAGAGTCATGGCTAGTTCATGCTACGCACACAATCATTAATTGGTAGTTTAAATATGCACGAGAGATATGCAATGTATTATCATGTAGAGATGTCTGAAATTAGCCGTGTCAACTTGCAGATAGGGTTACACAATGATAAAGTACAAGATGTACGTGGCAATTTCATGGAACATCGCAAAAAAGAAGAGGCGGCGGTGAGCCTATACAGTGTGCTATGGTACGTCACTCCTCCATTGTAATCATCGTGACATGTTATTTGTATGTCAGTTCTATTGGCTAAGTTTTTTACGGACAGTTATTACGAGTTACCCTAAGAAAATAAGCACCTGTGAATATAAGCTCCATGTAATAAGCCAACCAGTTTTTTTCATTGCGTTTTCAGCTTATCTTTGGTATGATCAGTGAAAAGTCTAGATTGCATTATATTTTTTTATTTTGCTGCCCATATGAAAATTAATTTGACTTGCAAACATCAGAAATTGAACCCAGTGTAGTAATTAATATGATAGGAAAACAGACCAGCAGCAGCTCATAGAAATTCATCATATAGCAGCAACAGGAGCAGCTCATAGCAATTCATCATATAGCAGGAGCAGGAGAAGCTCATAGTAATTCATCATATAGCAGCAGCAGGAGCAGCTCATAGCAATTCATCATATAGCAGCAGCAGGAGCAGCTCATAGCAATTCATCATATAGCATCAGCAGGAGCACCTCATAGCAATTCATCATACAGCGGCAGTAGGAGCAGCTTATAGCAACTCATCATATAGCAGCAGTAGCTCATAGAAATTCATCATATAGCAGCAGCAGCTCATAGCAATTCATCATATAGTAGCAGCAGCTCATAGCAATTCATCATATAACAACAGCAGGCGCAACTCATAGCAATGCATCATATAGTAGCAGCAGAAGCAGCTCATAGCAATTCATCATATAGTGGATTAGAATGAAAATTTGGCAAAAAAGTCAGAGGAGATCCTCACCTTGTTGGGTGAGCTCATCCTTCAACATAACCTCAAGGCCACGGCCTGGGAGGTGGGGAGGGGGAATAAGGTGCCTTCTGCCACAGTGTGGCATCAGCCGTAGTTGTGCAGCGCCTGCCGGAGTAGTGCGTTGGACGAACCACAGTGGAGCAGCAGCTGGAGACCATGAGAATGAGGGGCGGCGCTAGAGGGAGGAGCAGCCAGGGAGATTTTCCCCTACCCGCCGGCCATGTAGCCTAGCTGGACAGAGCATCGTTGAGGACCAGACAAGATGGGACCAGTGGCGACGGCTCGCTGGAGGAACCCTAGTGCTGCAGGCAGGGGATCGAGGTAGAGGGAAAGGGGAGAGGAGATGCAAGCGGGCAGGGCAATGAACGCTTGCGTGTTTGTTTTTACTTGAGGGTGAGGTGTGACGCGGGTGTCAATAGTTGCATTTTGAGTGTAATATAGGCAGACAATAGAGTCATTTCACTATTCCCCTTCCCTTCAATTTTTAGTGAGGTTCTACCCGAAACATCCCCCTCCAAGGCAAAATTAGTTAAGCCCAAGCCCATAACTCAAAAATGACTTCTTGACATCTTTTATGGCTTATTTTGACAATAAGCCCTGAAAAGGTGGAATAGAACTGGCCCTTAACCTGCAATTCAATTGTGCGTGCAATGATGAATCACTCCTGCCTGCTATAGTGTACATTTAGGCATCATTATACATGGCATAACCTAATACATGTGCATTCCATTGTAGAATCTGGAATATGCAATGTTTATGTTAGTTCATACGTTGCACATGATGTTTAAATGCCCCTTAAATCTGGTCAGTCAAGTGATGGTCTTTAAGCCTCCTTCTTTGCTTCTTTTCTTGATATGTAAGATTTGCTCACACATCTGTTCAATTGCTTGTTTGCATCAGCCAGCCATACTAGGACTGTTTGCTTTGATTACTTGTTGTTCTTCACCTAACACTCTAACAGAGCTTGTCAACGATTTAAACACTAAGGGCTGTTGTAATGGGGCCTTTTCTAACTCATAGGTGACATAAAGGTTTGGCTGTACACTAAAGTAGGCTCTCCAAGAGTACCTGGAGATCTAGTTCAAAGGTATGCCTAGTTTTTACATAGTGCAGACATAGTAAATGCTCATTTCATTGTGTGCAAGTGCAAGAGATGTGGCATGTTTCATTATGTGGTGTTGTTTTGTTATAATCTCATCCTTTTGTGTTCACAGACTGGAAAGTATGCATATTTATCTTCCAAGGAGACGAGTAACTAGTTTGTGTCACCTTGTAGAGGGGGTGCAATGAAGATAAGATTGAGGATTTCCAAGTAAAAGATGTTAGGAAGGAGCCTTGCAAGAGAAGTAGGAGCTGCGCTGAGCCTCTTCAACCTGTTAAGGTAAGTCACTGTATCCAACTCAACAGCTCAATTCCTTGTTTGTTTCAGGCATAGTTAATTTGCTCTTTTCAATTGCTTTATTTGTCCTCAGTTAATGAGATGCCCAAAGAATGATGCCTGATGTTGGGTATTTGTATAGCAATTAGTTGGCATAATTAAAGGCCTTACCATTTAATTACTCTGTCGAAGTGTGCCTGAAGCTTTGAAGTCTATTAACCAACTATTATTGCATGGGGCTCACAATCTAGTTTATACTAGGCTAATGACTGCATAGTTTTGCTTGCTGTAGTATGTTTGTATGAAACCCTCTGATGTTCATTATGCTCCCTAAGACTTTAATTGAGCTATAGAATGGCCAACTGCTTGCCTACTTCTACGCAACGTGATGTCTAAATTTGTAACTTATTTGTGTTTTGGATTGGGCCCCAACATCATGCTCCTCTGGTGAGCTAAGAGAGATTTCTGTATGCAGGCTGCATAGACTACCTTTTTTATAATTTTTAAAATATCACCTGCTTATGCTTCATGACGTGTAACATTATTGTTAGTCCTGTTTTGCCATGTATAAAATAGTCTGTCTTGGTCGCTTCACTGTTGTAACTATATTTTTGCCCTAGTCATGTGTACTTACAGAAACATTTCTGGATGAAGTGACATCAACACAAAGATCTGCGAGCAGTGTGGCATGGTCCTTACTGAATGATTATGGATTGGAATTGGAATGTGCTGATGTTCTCGAGCATCAACTAGAGGTGGCAAGACAACGTGTAAATGATTCTCAACGTACAATCAACAAGTTGAGACTGGACACGCGGGTATTAGATGCAGGAGTCAAAAAATGAAACAAGACACTGAGGTAACAACGAAGGAATTGGAGATTTTGTAGACTAGAATTTGTGCTATCTAAATCCGGCCAATCCTATTTTTTGAAGAGATTATAGTTCAAATGGTAAGTTATGTTGATGTGTGTCCATGATGTAGGAGCTATATTTGCCCAGTGTATGTAATTTGGTGTTTGTGTATGCTTTATTATCACTAGTGCCGAACCATAATGCCTAGTGGGTATAATCAGCTATAATTTCTTTATTGTATAGTGTAGGATTATTCTACGTTTCTATGCCTTAGTCTCTTTATTGTATAGTGTATGTTTTTTAGAGGTGATAGTATAGAGTAGGACAATTCTTTGAATATGCTATATCATTCAAACGGGGGCCAACTCGCCCAAACGTTGTAGTGACCATGGCCCTCCACAAGTCGTACGATACATGGGCCATCTACGGGACGGACGATCCATGGCCTTCTATGGCCGTCAGATCCGTGGGCCTTCTATGGGCTGCCGGATCTATGGGCCTTATATCGGCTGTCGGATCCATGGGCCGTCGGATCAATGGGCCTTCTATGGGTCGTCGGATCAATGGGTCTTCTACAAGCCGTCTCATCTATGGGCTTACGGGCCATATAAGGGGCTGTAAACGGGCTAGAGTGAAAAACGTACGTTTTATGGGCTGACCATAATGGGCCGTTAATAGGCCGATTTGATGATGCTGTGAAAATGGCCCAACAGATTAACGGTCCACAAACGGGCCGACTGTATCCACGGGCTGAATTTGGCCCACAAGCAGAAAAGGCCAGTAACGGGCCGCAAGTAACCGAATGCTAGAAATGAGCCCAAGAATGCCCTGAGAAGGCTGAAAGGTAACATGGGCTGGAAATGGCCCAATTGAATAATGGGCCACTAATGGGTATAAAGAGATACATTGTTCATTACGGGCCGTTAATGGGCCAAGAGTTACAAAGGGACTCATATGGGCGGAAATACATCATGGGCCGGAAGTTACAACGGGCTGGAATTATATTGGATGGCCCAGATGACGCTATTGGGACTAATTCCGGTAGGCCGTAAAGGGTCGTGAGTTAGCAGGCTGTAAATGGGCTATATGCGAACATGCCGTTAACAGGCTTTCTGTGGGCCGGCCCGCCACCTTTTGACCAAGTCAAACGGGCCGGCCTTTTCACAGCAATGGGCCTCTGTTGGGCCATGCCACATGTCGACGTATCATAGGCGTCTTGGGTCCAATGAGTGGATGACATCTGTCCCAACTGTGAGCCGACACGTGTTTCCTCCAGCCAATGATGATTTTACACGTAGAAAATCCCCATTGGTCGGGGCTGTTAATGGGTTATCGGATCCAAAACCGGACCCGATAGCTTAACGGTGTTCCGTTACGGTGGATGCCACGTGTCGGTCACCCTTGACGAAAGCACTTCTATGACACGCGATTTATCGTCATGGAAGTGGACACTTCCGTGATGATAATTTTGGTAATGTCATGGAACACTTCTACGATAGCACAGGTATGACTATCTTGATTCTGTCATAAAATCGTCATGGATGTACATGCATGACAAAAAACACGACCTACTGTGACAAACACGTATCATCAAGGAAGTGTATTTTTTTAATAGTGCTTGTCGTTCAAACTAACAGATTTAGATGTATCCCAGACCTCAATCTGATTTTTAATGTTTGTGGTGCCAATGTTGAAACAAGACTCCGTGTTGCACACAGATGTATGTTCGTGAGAGCCCTTTGGCATGAGTTGAAGGACATGTGGAACCTCCCTTCTGAGCATGAAATAAGCTACGCGGGAAGGGATTGTGTTCTTATCCTACTAGATAAAGTGACTCAAGACCTAAGACAAAAACTTATGCTATTTTGGTGGCATATTTGGCATCACAGAAATGATACGATCTTTGCAAAAGGTAAAGAAAAAATTCCCACTCTGCTTGGTTTTTGCAAAACTACCTTGAAAACATCCGCATGATTGAGAACGAAAATTCAGAGATCGGTCCTAAAGGGAAAAGCCCTATGATCACATTGCCAAGAGTGAAAGAACATGTTAATATTGCGATCAATGGTAGGGTGCGTCAACTACAAATTAAATTTCCTACTCGCAGAACATCCAGGACATGCTAGCACTAGTGCAGAACCGGGCAATAGCACCGGTTCGGAAGGCCCTTTAGTGCCGGTTCGGTAATCGGCACTAAATTGTGGGCACTAAAGCCCCCCCTTTAGTACCGGTTCAGCACGAACCGGTGCTAAAGGGAAACCATGTGGCACGAGCCAGCTCCGTGGGTGCGTAGGACATTAGTACCGGTTGGTAACACCAACCGGTACTAAATGTTTGGGTGTGTTTTGGTTTTATTTTTTATTTTTACTTTAATTTTGTGTTTTCAATTTAATTTAGTGATTGTTTTACATTATAATGAGTTGTAATAATTAGGTGAATGTACCGCGGATTAGTTTGACTGGATGCATGTGGATCCTAGCTAAGTCATCAAGTATATGTCATATCCATATTATATATACTTGATCAGCTAGTTAAGTGATCGAGGTAATATGGATATGGCATATACTTGATCACTTAGCTAGAATCCATCCAGTTGAAACTAATATGAAGTTTCTTTCATAAATGATATAATAACTCATCATCATCATCATATTAATATAAAAACTCTTGCATCATATATATCATCACCAACAACAGTTTTCATAGCTAGCTAAAAATCATCATATAATAGTCGTCTCATTACCACTACTTAATCATCATAGTCATTACCGCTATCTAATCACCACCAACGCTAGCTTAAAGAAGAAACATTCACTTGTACCAGAAGCAAAGATATCATCGAGTTCAACATGGTAATGATATTATAAGCGTTCATAACACCACAAAAGAAAATCACTCTTTGAGATTAAGTTCATGACGAAGAACACGGACATGAGAGGACAAGTACTAAGAGCATGAACTAGCTAATTAATCACTCCTGCTGCTCTTTCTCAGGTAAAATAGCATAGAACATGTATAGCTTTGCTGATTCATCATATTGGAGCATGCAGATAAACATGTCTCCTAATCGTGGGTTGCGCTTCTGATTGCTGCCCCCTAGTACTTCTCTGTGATCGTTCACAATTTTGCTCCAGTCTTTTACTATTAAGCATTCCTCGCTATTAGAAATCCTGAATGCACTAAAGTGCATTGTAGGATATCTTGGACGTAAGCTAACAATATTCATGGTACCTTTAGTCTCGATCCAATTAGGCACAACATTCATCGGGAGTCCCTGTTGAAGAACATCGTATAGTAACATACTTAGCAATGAAGTTTAGCTTTAAAAAATAATGTATGCAAAAGATGCACTAAGGAGAAATAGTAGAAATCTTACCATCTTTCCTAAATATATGTGACCATAGTTCAGTACGAACACTATTGGTCGCACGTTTTGAGTACTAACATTTCTAAGTGCAGGAAAAAAAATTGTCTTGACAACATCAAGATCCTCAAGCCATGAAACATAATGACTTGTCTCCTCGCAGTTTAGTTCAGCCCCGGGACAGTGGACGGTCCTGCCTACCAAGCGCCGGACATGTTTGCTTGATTGGAAGTAAGCTGCCAATATAAATTAAGATCTATTAATTATTCAACTGGTTCAAATAATCTCACATCGAAGACATAAATATGGTTGAGAAACTCACATAATGGTAGAACTGGAGGCGTCTGCACATCGACCCAGATGTCTCTATTACCTTCAATATCATCTTCCGGACGAATATCAAAGGTGATAACCATATCAGGCTCAAATGCATAAGCCTTGCATAGTGCTTGCCAAGTTTTGCATTCAAAATAGGTGTATGTGTCTGCATTGTATAATTTGATGTTGAAGGTATAACCATGCTCGGTCTTCAAGTAAACTCCTTTTACCTCCATAGTTTCGTTAGGACTGAAACCTATCTTATCCAAGACAAAAATTCTTGCATGGCAGGGGATACGCTAGTAGAATAGTGAAAAATTAAAATTAAAAGTTGAAGCAAATGAAGCATAAGTCATGCTTAATTACGAAAAAAGACTTGTCATTGTGACTTACTGTATCCACTTCAAAGTTCTCATCCAGCTTGATGCTGAAGCGTCTATCATCAACTAGAAAATTTCTGTCGCATAGGCCACGCTGGTCTTCGCAGTATTCGCACATAATGAAATCGTGTTCGTCGTCACACGACATTCCTATGTTCATAGGTGAAACATTAAACACTTATTAGTTCTATTAATTCAACTAATTCTGTTAATTCAACTAGTTCAACTAATTAATTGAACTAATTCAACTAAGCACTTACGAAAAATATACCTAATTAATTGAACTAATTCAACTAACTAGTTCAACTAATTAATTCAACTAATTCAACTAAACTAGTGCTATTAATTTTCTTACTAAAAATAAGGTATCTAGTTCTATATAATAAAATGTTAATTAGATAATGAAATCTCATATAACTAAATTAAATATATATCTAACATATAATTTATATCTAATTCATCTAACATTTGATATTAATATCTAACATATGTTCATATATAGGTGAAATATTAAACACTTACTAGTTCTATTAATTCAACTAAATAAACTAGTTCTATTAATTCAACTAAGCATTTACTAAAGATAAA
>NC_041384.1:523463507-523466402 GCF_002162155.2 Triticum dicoccoides | reverse complement strand
TTATTATCTACGTAATTTTTCTAACATTAATCTAAACAACAGAAAATAGAAAATAAGTAAAAACAATGTGTGTGTGTGTTTGTCTGTGTGTGTATGTGTGTGTGTGTGTGTATGTGTGTGTGTGTGTGTGTATGTGTGTGTGTACGAGCGGGGACGGGCGATGCGACGGGGACGGGCGGCGGGCGAGGCGGCGGCGGTGACGGCGACGACGGGTGGCGGGGGCGACGGCGGTGACGGCGACGACGGGCGGCGAGGGCGGCGGGGCCTGCGAGGGCGGCGCACAATGGGCGACGGCGCGGCGACGGCGGCGATGTCGCGCAAAGAAGTTGGATCGAGAAGAAGTGATGGTCGATGAAACTGAATTTTTCGTAAGTGCCATATATATAGGAGGGGTCTTTAGTACCGGTTGGAGCCACCAACCGGTACTAAAGGCCAATTTTCGCCAGGCCAAGGGGCGGGAAACGGCCCCTTTAGTACCGGTTCGTGCCACGAACCGGTACTAAAGGCCCAATCATTAGTACCGGTTGGAGCCACCAACCGGTACTAATGGGTGTGCACTGCCACCGGCGGTGCACAATATTTAGTCCCACCTCGCCGAGCAAAGGGCAGCCGCACTGGTTTATAAACCCAGCTGCGGCTGCTCCTTTGAACTACTCTATATAGCAGGCTTCTCGGCCTAACTATGGCACGCTGCCCTGTGAGCCTGCTGGCCCTTCTGGCCTGCATTTGCACACCCTAGGTCTGGCAGGCCCACTGGACAGCGCCCCAACAAATTTTTTATATAGTTTTTTCTTTTTTGCATTATTTATTTTCTTCTATTTATTTTTGAGTAATTTTTTATATATTTTTTTCTTTTCTGCATTATTTATTTTCTTCTATTTATTTTTGAGTAATTTTTTTATATAGTTTTTTCTTTTCTGCTTTATTTATTTCTGAGTAGTTTTTTTTTCTGTATTTAGTTTCTTTGTGACCCTCTCTACTCTTTCGCACATGCTATGAGGGTGAAATGATGATACCGTGCCAAGTTTCAACATTTTCAGAGTTCATTTTGTAGTGATTTTCAATTTCACGGTCATTTAGCTCTCTAACAATTAGGTAAATGACTAAAAAACAACAAAAGATGTCAGAACATGTTGGAAATTGATGACGTCGCTTTGAATGCTGCATATTGAACACAAAAGAAGTTCGGAGTTCAAATAAGTTTAAAAAACATTGAAGTGCCTGTGTAATAGATGAGTTCTCGTTCGAAACCCTGATACTCCGAAAGAGTTTGTCCAATTTGTACACGAAGTGCGTCCAGTTTTTGCCGTGACCCTCTCTACTCTTTCGCACATGCTATGCGGGTGAAATGATGATACCATGCCAAGTTTCAACATTTTCAGAGTTCATTTTGTAATGATTTTCAATTTCACGGTCATTTAGCTCTCTAACAATTAGGTAAATGACTGAAAAACAACAAATGATGTCAGAACATGTTGGAAATTGATGACGTCGCTTTGAATGCTGCATACTGAACACAAAAGAAGTCCGGAGTTCAAATAAGTTTAAAAAACATTGAAGTGCCCGTGTAACAGATGAGTTCTCGTCCGAAACCCTGATACTCCGAAAGAGTTTGTCCAGTTTGTATATGAAGTGCATCCATTTTTTGCCGTGACCCTCTCTACTCTTTAGCACATGCTATGCGGGTGAAATGATGATACCATGCCAAGTTTCAATATTTTCAGAGTACATTTTGTAGTGATTTTCAATTTCACGGTCATTTAGCTCTCTAAACAATTAGGTAAATGACCAAAAACAACAAATGATGTCAGAACATGTTGGAAATTGATGACATCGCTTTGAATGCTGCATACTGAACACAAAAGAAGTCCGGAGTTCAAATAAGTTTAAAAAACATTGAAGTGCCCATGTAACAGACGAGTTCTCGTCCGAAACCCTGATACTCCGAAAAAGTTTGTCCACTTTGTACATGAAGTGTGTCCAGTTTTTGCCGTGACCCTCTCTATTCTCTCCCACATGCTATGTGGGTGAAATGATGATACCATGCCATGTTTCAACATTTTTAGAGTTCATTTTGTAGTGATTTTCAATTTCACGATCATTTAGCTCTCTAAACAATTAGGTAAATGACCGAAAAACAACAAATGATGTCAGAACATGTTGGAAATTGATGACGTGGCTTTGAATGCTGCATACTGAACACAAAAGAAGTCCGGAGTTCAAATAAGTTTAAAAAACATTGAAGTGCCCGTGTAACAGATGAGTTCTCGTCCGAAACCCTGATACTCCGAAAGAGATTGTCCAGTTTGTACATGAAGTGCGTCCAGTTTTTGCCGTGACCCTCTCTACTCTTTTGCACATGCTATGCGGGTGAAATGATGATACCATGCCATGTTTCAACATTTTCAGAGTTCATTTTGTAGTGATTTTCAATTTCACGGTCATTTATCTCTCTAAACAATTAGGTAAATGACCGAAAAACAACAAATGATGTCAGAACATGTTGGAAATTGATGACGTCACTTTGAATGCTGCATACTGAAGACAAAAGAAGTCCGGAGTTCAAATAAGTTTAAAAAACATTGAAGTGCCCGTGTAACAGATGAGTTCTCGTCCGAAACCCTGATACTCCGAAAGAGTTTGTCCAGTTTGTACACGTGCGTCCAGTTTTTGCCGTGACCCTCTCTATTCTTTCCCACATGCTATGCGGGTGAAATGATGATACCATGCCAAGTTTCAACATTTTCAGAGTTCATTTTGTAGTTATTTTCAATTTCACGGTCATTTAGCTCTCTAAACAATTAGGTAAATGACCGAAAAACAACAAATGATGTCAGAACATGTTGGAAATTGATGACGTTGCCTTGAATGCTGCATACTGAACACAAAATAAGT
>NC_041384.1:523436154-523463497 GCF_002162155.2 Triticum dicoccoides | reverse complement strand
GTCATTTAGCTCTCTAAACAATTAGGTAAATGACTGAAAAACAACAAATGATGTCAGAACATGTTGAAAATTGATGACACCGCTTTGAATGCTGCATACTGAACACAAAAGAAGTCCAGAGTTCAAATAAGTTTAAAAAGCATTGAAGTGCCCGTGTAATAGATGAGTTCTCGTCCGAAACCCTGATACTCCGAAAGAGAATGTCCAGTTTGTACATGAAGTGCGTCCAATTTTTGCCGTGACCCTCTCTACTCTTTCGCACATGCTATGCAGGTGAAATGATGATACCATGCCAAGTTTCAACATTTTCACAGTTCATTTTGTAGTGATTTTCAATTTCACGGTCATTTAGCTCTTTAAACAATTCGGTAAATGACTGAAAAACAAATGATGTCAGAACATGTTGGAAATTGATGACGTTGCTTTGAATGCTGCATACTGAACACAAAAGAAGTTCGGAGTTCAAATAAGTTTAAAAAACATTGAAGTGCCCGTGTAACAGATGAGTTCTCGTCCGAAACCCTGATACTCCGAAAGAGATTGTCCAGTTTGTACATGAAGTGCGTCCAGTTTTTGCCGTGACCCTCTCTACTCTTTCGCACATGCTATGCGGGTGAAATGATGATACCATGCTAAATTTCAACATTTTCATAGTTTATTTTGTAGAGATTTTCAGTTTCACGGTCATTTAGCTCTTTAAACAATTCGGTAAATGACTGAAAAACATCAAATGATGTCAGAACATGTTGGAAGTTGATGACGTCGCTTTGAATGCTGCATACGGAACACAAGAAGTCCGGAGTTCAAATAAGTTATTAAAAATAAAAAAGAGGTGCAATGCTGGTTAATTTGCTTCAAGCCTTTCGGAATAGTGTAGACTACACTGCACATAGCTCAGTGCAATCTATGCTATTACGAAAGACTTGAAGCTAATCAACGTGCAGGTGAGCATTGCGCCTCTTCGTCATTGTCTCTGCACTCACGGCTTATAAACCGCTCATACTGCCTCTCTCTTGGCGAGGTCAGACTAAAAATCAGCTTACTAAGAAACTCTAGTGCCGGTTCATGCCATGAACCGGTACTAAAGGTCTTCGTGGGGGCCCCAGCCTAACCACAGCCGCACTGGCCTCATTAGTACCGGTTCGTGGCATGAACCGGTACTAAAGGTTGCCCACGAACCGGTACTAATGATGCCCGCCCGCCTAGCCGTTGGAACCGGCACTAATGGTCACATTAGTGCCGGCTCAAATTCAAACCGGCACTAATGTGCTTCACATTTGACCCTTTTTCTACTAGTGTAACAGAGATGGATCACAGATCATTACCACCAGATGCGTAGTGCCGTGTAGCGAAAGTAGAGTCGGGGCAGCGCGTCTCATTAGTCGTACACTCCTCGATCTCCCACATAGCCGATTGAATCCCACGAATAGGTTCGCCAGAGCGGCGCAAGTGCACCACCTCTAATGGTATATGCGCGTGCAAGAGAAACACCGTGTGGTGGACTGCTATGTCCGGTCACACAGTCGGCGGCGAGTCGAGGTGACTAGTTGCGACACAGGCAAAGCCCTAGTGACGGCACCAAAGCGATCAACTGAATGAGTGTCCCGCACCTCCACTATATATAGACATATGTCGTGGGCTGAACACTTGGACCTCGCACAGATCCTAGAGCCTAAATTATGTTTGGCCTGGATCTGAGTTCGAGTAGGATCACGTGTGACACATGGAGTCGGATCCGGCCTCACGTGTTCCTTTCCTTAAGCGTGCGACCCCTTAGGTTCAAGTCGGCTTGGTAGCAGGTCGGATCACCTTCAACTTGCTCGGCTGGTAGCGGCCTCTAGCAAGGCGTGCCAACCACCAAGTAGACAAAGAAGCCGGTTAGTGAACATGTACAACTATCACACTTATGTTCCCTTTGCCACACGATATATGTTGTCGGGTTCAAGGCGAGTCTATCATCTTCCTTGTGCTAGTCCGACATCTCTCTCGTTCCAGTGATGCCGACCACAAACCGGATTATTCCATAATCCTTGTCGCATGGCCATGCTTATCTTGGTTGGATCATACAAGGATGTCAGAGTATATCTCTCCTGATCTGAGGGGCAAATCCCACCTTGCTTGACCATGTCTCGCAACATGGGTCTGGACAAGCCCGAAACCTACCTTTATAACTACCCAGTTACCGAGTAGCGCTTGGTCAGCCCAAAGCAGGTCTGTCACCATTCCGAGTACATGCGTCGGCTCAAGTCTTAGGACACAGAACATATGTTGTACTAGGACTCACATATGACCTATCATTGTGTCTCATAGTCGGGTCTGTCCGACTCGGACCTTAAATGGACTCGGATCCGACTATGTCGAATCTGACCAGATCCTTCCGAGTCCATATTATCCGGGCAGCATCCAATGCTTCATGGCCAGTGAGACCGGGCCATCCACCGTGTCATATGCTAGTCTAGTCGGATGCACGTTCGCACAACCCTTTCGACTAGGGACTTTTTAGGACATTCATCATACAATGCATAGTCCCACAAACAAGTCATGTACTTGCTGATACACATCATTGATAATGACCAAGGACTGCCTTTATTCATAAACACACAGAAAATATCATCATACATGATTTTCTCTAGGGCATATCTCCAACAGTTAATATTAATTGTGTACGAACCTACCTTTAGTTATTGGGATGGACAAGAGCGTGGTGGCAAAGGCACTCGACCCCTCATGTGTGGATAGATCGGGAAATCGGAATGATTGCGAGGGAATTTCAAGCCATCAAGCAAGAAAGCAAAGAAGTTAAACTTCGTAAAGTAGATAGAAAAGTCAATAGTTTAGCCCATAGTCTTGCTCAGTTTGGGCGTAGAGAGTTACATAGTGGTGTTATGCAAGGGACAATGCCAACCTGCGTGTTGAGCGTGGCCTTGAACGATTATAAAAACAATGTTTTCTCTTTTAATTAATACAACTCTCTATCTTCAAAGAAAAAAGACCCAACTATAATTCTACAGAATCATAGCCTAAATCCTTTGTTCCGTCACTAAAATGGCTTCAAGTAACAGCAAAGAACATCTTAGCCACTGGCGTCATCACTGACTTATCTTCTATGCTCTGGAAACCACCCCGAATGCCAGCTTGAACCAAGCACCACCACCCAAAGAAACATAACGTTAAGCTAGCCCACAGACTAACCATCTACTGTGCGCTAGTACTGTTCGACCCCGCCCAAAATGGGCTGGTTAGTACTAAACACACTTCCTGAAACGGTAAAAGGTTGCCGCCCAGTAGGAGTAGGTGGGTTGGAGAGAGTGAACCAAGCACCTGGCCACCTGTGCGCAGCAGGTTGGGGCCGTCTCATCATGGGATTTCGTAGGATTCGGCCGGTTCGACGGTGGTGGGATCGCAACGCAAGTGTCAAAGGCAGCCATCAACCCATCAACAGCACAGCAGCGTGCAGCGTGGTGGCCATGTCTCCGTGCCTTTCCTCAGAGTCTAGCTAGCGGCCAGCGCTGTGACCACTGATGAGACGCGAGGACTGCACCTGACACGACCTACCTGAGCTGCTCCTTGTGGACGGCTCGGCCTCATTGGGCCAACTGCTACTACGTGGGGGTAGTGCTGGTACACATGTGTAGTAGTACTGTGGAGTAGAGTGTGGACATGTTGGTAAAATTGACAAATTTGACCTATGAACGAAATCAAATCACAGAATGAACTACCCGTGAAACTATTTCACGCGGCTGACCTTTTTGTGTGACGCCCGACACGAAGGCGTCACGCTACACTGTGTAACGCCTCGCAGATAGGCGTTACACGCCTGGCCAGCGTCGCACCCATATGATCCGAAAATTACTAAGTCAGTGTGCAGCGCCTGAGAGCTAGGCGCCACACTATACAGTGTAGCCCTAGCTTCTAGGCGTTGCACTAGTGGTTGCTTCATTTTGTAGTGCAACCACTAGTGCAGCGCTTGAGCGCTAGGCGCCTCACTATACAGTGCAGCGTCTAGCTCGTAGGCTCTGCACAATGACTTAGACATTTTTAGGCAGTTTGGGGTGCAACGTTGGCCAGGCGTGTAACGCCTATCTGTGAGGCGTTGCACAATGTAGTGTGACGCCTTCGTGTCGAGCGTCACACAAAAAATCAGCCGCGTGAAATAGTTTCACGAGCAGTTCATTCTGTGATTTAATTTCATTCACATGTCAAATTTGCCGGACATGTTACCAGCTAGCAACCTAGTACGTAGCACTGCATGCTATGCAGGTTTAATAATTGAGTTATTTTCTCGTACGCCACTGCGGATCCAGTACGGGCGCCAATGCTTTACTCGCCACAGTGCTCGTGAGCGGTGGAGCACAAGAACATAGCAGGTTGCTGGTGCTGGAAATGATGAAAGACGTCAATAAAGTGGCCCGATGTTACACATGGATTAGATTTTTTAAATGTTCTGTTATTTTGACAAACAATTATTTCTTAAAAACTCTCCAATGCGAGTACATATGCACAAACACAAGTTTAGTTAATACTCATTAATGCCGATTGGCAAAGCAATATTTCTAGGTCAAGAATAAATATGAATTCATGTTAGTGTGAACACTAGGCATGTTAGTGAGAACCAGAGTAATTTACAGGAGACATTCTCGTCGATTATGGAAACGTCTATGGTGACTTTGTCAATTTTAAGATATTGTGCCGACTAGTATCTCAGACAGGGATATAGTGTATGTGCATTAATAGGGATGAGTGTATGTGCGTGTACATAAGCATCTACTTGTTTCTTTGTTCCGCTATCTGATATGGTAGAACCCGATCCATATTTGGATCGTGTGGAAAGAAATGTGAGCATCTATATTGTACTGTGTTAAAAAACACATGAGTAATTTCGAAAAACTTATCACAAGGAAAAGTAATTTCAGAAAACAAAGAAAACATCAAGAGAGCTCCTAATCTGTGCTTATAACGGATTGAAGATGCAATGTTCGTGGGGAGCCTATGTGGGCCGCGGCCCAATAAGCTGGCTCGCTTGCTTGCTTGGCCCAGTATGCTAAGGGCTGGTTATTTGTCATGAACGCTGTTTCTTTGGTGTGAAGGTGGATGTGACAAAACCCCTCAAGAACGCTATTTCTTTGGTGGTGAAGAAGAAGGATACCATCCATAGGGAGATTTACAGGGTGAAGTATGAACGTCTCCCTGACTGGTGTGCCGTCTGTGGTTACATCGGTCACCTGTTCAAAGAGTGTGGAGATGGAGTCCATGATCCAAAAGCATTGGTCTTTAAAGATCTGAAAGCATCATGGTTTAAAGGCCCGGGGAGTGGCCCAGGTGAAGGAAGAGGAAATTATGAAAGCAATGGCGCGAGGGGTGGCCGAGGAGGAGGCCGTGGCCCAGGTCGAGCAGGCAGAGGACGTGGTCGAGCAAACAATCATTGCATGACAACCCCTCGAGAGAATGATGGATCGCATGTGGATATAACCATGGAGGAGGGAGACAGAAACAGGAAGAGAGGTGCTGTATCGGCGGAACCAAAGGCACTACTAATGCTGCCATCACCTTCGGACAGCTCAAACATCCCTGTACCGCAACCGGCCACGGAACTCCCACCTAGCCCGCAGTCAAAGCAGGAGGCAAAAAGGAACAAGACCAGCACAGTAACTAGCGAGAAGAACAATGGGAAGAACACAACTCTGTTAAAGAACAATGATGCGCATTTGGCGGGCCTCCCAGGGGGGTCGCGCCTAGCGCAATGAGTCTTCTCTGTTGGAAATGCCGTGGGGCTGGCAAACCTGCGGCGGTTCGAGAGCTTCGTGAGCTAACAAAGCAATATGCCCCCTCTGTAGTATGCATTCTTGAGACTCAGATAGAGGGTACTAGAGTTGAGAATATGGCTGGTTCTTTAGGTTTCAATAAAAGTTTTGCTGTTAGTAGCTCGGGAAGAAGTGGTGGTCTAGGTATTTTCTGGAATGAAGAAATAAAGCTTGAGATTGTTGGCTATTCCCAGTATCATATTGATGCAGTTATCGATGAACTTGTAGATGTTAAAACAAGAGTAACGTTTTTCTATGGGGAAGCACAGGTCAATGAAAGATATAAAACATGGGATATGCTTAGGGGAATTGTTGGCTCAAACGACATACCCTGGCTAGCCCTAGGTGACTTCAACGAGGTGCTGCATTCTCACGAACATGTTGGAGTAGGGGCAAGAAGCCAAGCACAAATGGAAGCTTTTAGAGACGCTCTCGACACATGTGGTTTATCCGATATTGGATACACTGGTACGGATTGGACTTTTGAGAAGAAGGTGTCAGGCGGGACTTACACACGGGTGAGATTGGATCGAGGTGTTGCTAACCCAGCTTGGTCAATAGCCTTCCCATCAGCTAGGTTGGAGCATGGTACAGCGGCGTCTAGCGATCACGCCCCGCTCTTTGTAAGCTACGTGCATGAAGCATGCATACGGGCATCACGTTCCTTTAAATATGAAGTAGCATGGGAGCGGGACCCGGAGCTGTCGCCGATGGTCCAGCAGGCTTGGCAGAGGAGCTCTGGAGATTCGGTTTCGAGCATATGTGACAAACTTCAATCACTATCGCATGATTTGGGCCAGTGGGACCAAAACCATTTTAGAAATGTGCGCCGCGACATTCAGCGCTTGAAGACAGAGCTACAGGAGCTTCGCGTGATCCCAAGCAGATCCGGTCCAAGTCATTTGGAGATTAAAATAATTGATAGGCTAACTGAGCTTTATCAGAGAGAGGAGATCTTATGGAGACAACGCGCCAGACTGGAGTGGTTGATGCACGGCGACAAGAACACGTATTTTTTCCACCTTAGGGAAAGTCGAAGAAGAAGGAAAAACCAAATAAAATCACTCTAGAGACCGGATGGCCAGATTACAGAGAACGTCATAGAGATGGAGAACATGACCATAGCTTTTTATCAAAATCTCTATACATCTCAGGGGGTACATGATATGGAGCAGGTGCTTGACACAGTTCCAACAAAAGTAACACCGGCCATGAATGACATGTTAAATGCTCCATACACACAACAGGAGGTGAAAACGGCCTTGTTTCAGATGTACCCAATGAAAGCACCCGGTCCTGATGGATATCCAGCGCACTTTTTTCAGCACCACTGGGACACATGCGGTGACGAGGTTACGGAGGCAGTTTTGAGGATAGTTGAGGGCACGGGGTCGGCCGAATGCATAAATGACACAATTTTTGGTACTCATACCAAAGGTAAAAAAACCTACCCTACTGTCCCAATTTCGCCCAATCAGCTTGTGTAATGTCTTGTACAAGATTGCCTCTAAGGTGATATCTAACAAACTTAAGGTAGTTTTACCTGACATAATCTCAGAGGAGCAATCAGCTTTTGTTTTGTCCCAGGCAGGTTGATTTTAGACAACATTATCACAGCCTATGAGTGTCTACACTTTATGAAAAGGAACAAGGCCAAGAAAAATCAGTCGTGTGCACTCAAACTTGACATGATGAAAGCATATGATAGGGTTGAATGTGAAGGAAATATGCCCTAGAGGCAATAATAAAGTTATTATTTATTTCCTTATATCATGATAAATGTTTATTATTCATGCTAGAATTGTATTAACCGAAAACATAATACATGTGTGAATACATAGACAAACAAAGTGTCACTAGTATGCCTCTACTTGACTAGCTCATTAATCAAAGATGGTTATGTTTCCTAACCATAAACAAGTAGTTGTTATTTGATTAACGGGATCACATCATTAAGTGAATGATCTGATTGACATGACCCATTCCACTAGCTTAGCACCTGATTGTTTAGTATGTTGCTATTGCTTTCTTCATGACTTATACATGTTCCTATGACTATGAGATTATGCAACTCCCGTTTACCAGAGGAACACTTTGTGTGCTACCAAACGTCACAACATAACTGGGTGATTATAAAGGAGCTCTACAGGTGTCTCCAAAGGTACATGTTGGGTTGGCGTATTTCAAGATTAGGATTTGTCACTCCGATTGTCGGAGAGGTATCTCTGGGCCCTCTCGGTAATGCACATCACTTAAGCCTTGCAAGCACTGCAACCAATGAGTTAGTTGCGAGATGATGTATTACAGAACGAGTAAAGAGACTTGCCGGTAACGAGATTGAACTAGGTATTTGGAATACCGACGATCGAATCTCGGGCAAGTAACATACCGATGACAAAGGGAACAACGTATGTTGTTATGCGGTCTGACCGATAAAGATCTTCGTAGAATATGTAGGGGCCAATATGAGCATCCAGGTTCCGCTATTGGTTATTGACCGGAGACATGTCTCGGTCATGTCTACATTGTTCTCGAACCCGTAGGGTCCGCACGCTTAAGGTTACGATGACAGTTATATTATGAGTTTATACATTTTGATGTACCGAAGTTTGTTCGGAGTCCCGGATGTGATCATGGACATGACGAGGAGTCTCGAAATGGTCGAGACATAAAGATTGATATATTGGAAGCCTATGTTTGGATACCGGAAGTGTTCCAGGTGAAATCGGGATTTTACCGGAGTACCGGGAGGTTATCGGAACCCCCCGGGAGCTAAATGGGCCATGATGGGCCTTAGTGGAAAAGAGAAGAGGCAGCCCTACATGGGCCGCGCGCCCCTCCCCTCCCTTGGTCCAAATAGGACAAGGAGAGGGGGCCGGCCCCTCTCTCTCTTTCCCCCCCTCCGCGAATCCTATTCCAGCTAGGATTGGGGGGGGGGGGAATCCTACTCCCAGAGGGAGTAGGACTCTCTTGGCGCGCCCTCCTTGGCCGGCCGCCTCCCCCCCTTTAGTCCTTTATATACGGAGGCAGGGGCACCCCAGAGACACACAAGTTGATCCACGTGATCTATTCCTTAGCCGTGTGCGGCGCCCCCAGCCACCATAGTCCTCGATAATATTGTAGCGGTGCTTAGGCGAAGCCCTGCAACAGTAGTACGTCAAGATCGTCACCACGCCATCATGCTGACGGAACTCTTCCCCGACACTTTGCTGGATCGGAGTCCGGGGATCGTCATCGAGCTGAACGTGTGCTAGAACTCGGAGGTGCCGTAGTTTCGGTGCTTGATCGGTCGGATCGTGGAGACGTACGACTACATCAACCAAACGCTTCCGTTGTCGATCTACTAGATATGTAGATCATACTCCCCCTCTCGTTGCTATGCATCACCATGATCTTGTGTGTGCGTAGGAATTTTTTTGAAATTACTACGAAACCCAACAGTGGCATCCGAGCCTAGGTTTTATATGTTGATGTTATATGCACGAGTAGAACACAAGTGAGTTGTGGGCGATATAAGTCATACTGCTTACCAGCATGTCATACTTTGGTTCGGCGGTATTGTTGGACGAAGCGGCCCAGACCGACATTACGCGTACGCTTACGCGAGACCGGTTCTCCCGACGTGCTTTGCACATAGGTGGCTTGCGGATGACAGTTTCTCCAACTTTAGTTGAATCGAGTGTGGCTACGCCCGGTCCTTGCGAAGGTTAAAACAGCACCAACTTGACAAACTATCGTTGTGGTTTTGATGCGTAGATAAGATTGGTTCTTGCTTAAGCCCGTAGCAGCCACGTAAAAACTTGCAACAACAAAGTAGAGGACGTCTAACTTGTTTTTGTAGGGCATGTTGTGATATGATATGGTCAAGACATGATGCTAAATTTTATTGTATGAGATGATCATGTTTTGTAACCGAGTTATCAGCAACTGGCAGGAGCCATATGGTTGTCGCTTTATTGTATGCAATGCAATCGCGCTGTAATGCTTTACTTTATCACTAAACGGTAGCAATAGTCGTGGAAGCACAAGCTCGGCGAGACGACAACGATGCTACGATGGAGATCAAGGTGTCGCGCCAGTGACGATGGTGATCATGATGGTGCTTCGGAGATGGAGATCACAAGCA
The DNA here is from genome assembly GCF_002162155.2 of Triticum dicoccoides. Classification (NCBI taxonomy): domain Eukaryota; kingdom Viridiplantae; phylum Streptophyta; class Magnoliopsida; order Poales; family Poaceae; genus Triticum; species Triticum dicoccoides. The sequence continues at coordinate 523,453,570 of NC_041384.1, read as the reverse complement.
TAAGATGATGATGGCCATATCATATCACTTATATTGATTGCATGTGATGTTTATCTTTTATGCATCTTATCTTGCTTTGATTGACGGTAGCATTATAAGATGATCTCTCACTAAATTATCAAGTAGTGTTCTCCCTGAGTATGCACCGTTGCGAAAGTTCTTCGTGCTGAGACACCACGTGATGATCGGGTGTGATAGGCTCTACGTTCAAATACAACGGGTGCAAAACAGTTGCACACGCGGAATACTCAGGTTAAACTTGACGAGCCAAGCATATACAGATATGGCCTTGGAACACGGAGACCGAAAGGTCGAGCGTGAATCATATAGTAGATATGATCAACATAAAGATGTTCACCAATGAAACTACTCCGTCTCACGTGATGATCGGACATGGTTTAGTTGATTTGGATCACGTAATCACTTAGAGGATTAGAGGGATGTCTATCTAAGTGGGAGTTCTTTAAGTAAATTAACTGAACTTAAATTTATCATGAAACTTAGTACCTGATTAGTATCTTGCTTGTTTATGTTTGATTGTAGATAGATGGCTCGTGCTGTTGTTCCATTGAATTTTAATGCGTTCCTTGAGAAAGCAAAGTTGAAAGATGATGGTAGCAATTACACGGACTGGGTCCGTAACTTGAGGATTATCCTCATTGCTGCACAGAAGAATTACGTCCTGGAAGCACCGCTGGGTGCCAGGCCTGCTGCAGGAGCAACGCAGGATGTTATGAACGTCTGGGAGAGAAAGCTGATGACTACTCAATAGTTCAGTGTGCCATGCTTTACGGCTTAGAATCGGGACTTCAACGACGTTTTGAACGTCATGGAGCATATGAGATGTTCCAGGAGTTGAAGTTAATATTTCAAGAAAATGCCCGGATTGAGAGATACGAAGTCTCCAATAAGTTCTATAGCTGCAAGATGGAGGAGAACAGTTCTGTCAGTGAGCATATACTCAAAATGTCTGGGTATAATAATCACTTGATTCAGTTGGGAGTTAATCTTCTAGATGACTGCGTCATTGAAAGAATTCTCCAATCACTACCACCAAGCTACAAGAGCTTCGTGATGAACTATAATATGCAAGGGATGAAAATAAGACTATTCCCGAGCTCTTCGCGATGCTGAAAGCTGCGGAGGTAGAAATCAAGAAGGAGCATCAAGTGTTGATGGTCAACAAGACCACTAGTTTCAAGAAAAGGGGCAAAGGGAAGAAGAAGGGGAACTTCAAAAAGAACGGCAAGCAAGTTGCTACTCAAGAGAAGAAACCCAAACCTGGACCTAAGCCTGAAACTGAGTGCTTCTATTGCAAGCAGACTGGTCACTGGAAGCGGAACTGCCCCAAGTATTTGGCGGATAAGAAGGATGGCAAGGTGAACAAAGGTATATGTGATATACATGTTATTGATGTGTACCTTACTAATGCTCGCAATAGCACCTGGGTATTTGATACTGGTTCTGTTGCTAATATTTGCAACTCGAAACAGGGACTACGGATTAAGCGAAGATTGGCTAAGGACGAGGTGACGATGCGCGTGGGAAACGGTTCCAAAGTCGATGTGATCGCAGTCGGCACGCTACCTCTACATCTACCTTCGGGATTAATATTAGACCTAAATAATTGTTATTTGGTGCCAGCGTTAAGCATGAACATTATATCTGGATCTTGTTTGATGCGAGACGGTTATTCATTTAAATCAGAGAATAATGGTTGTTCTATTTATATGAGTAATATCTTTTATGGTCATGCACCCTTGAAGAGTGGTCTATTCTTGTTAAATCTCAATAGTAGTAATACACATATTCATAATGTTGAAGCCAAAAGATGCAGAGTTGATAATGATAGTGCAACTTATTTGTGGCACTGCCGTTTAGGTCATATCGATGTAAAGCGCATGAAGAAACTCCATACTGATGGACTTTTGGAACCACTTGATTATGAATCACTTGGTACTTGCGAACCGTGCCTCATGGGCAAGATGACTAAAACACCGTTCTCCGGTACTATGGAGAGAGCAACAGATTTGTTGGAAATCATACATACAGATGTATGTGGGCCGATGAATATTGAGGCTCGTGGCGGATATCGTTATTTTCTCACCTTCACAGACGATTTAAGCAGATATGGGTATATCCACTTAATGAAACATAAGTCTGAAACGTTTGAAAAGTTCAAGGAATTTCAGAGTGAAGTTGAAAATCATCGTAACAAGAAAATAAAGTTTCTATGATCTGATCGTGGAGGATAATATTTGAGTTATGAGTTTGGTGTACATTTGAAAAATTGTGGAATAGTTTCGCAACTCACGCCACCCGGAACACCACAGCGTAATGGTGTGTCCGAACATCGTAATCGTACTTTACTGGATATGGTGTGATCTATGATGTCTCTTACTGATTTACCACTATCGTTTTGGGGATACGCTCTAGAGACGGCCGCATTCACGTTAAATAGGGCACCATCAAAATCCGTTGAGACGACGCCTTATGAACTGTGGTTTGGCAAGAAACCAAAGTTGTCGTTTCTGAAAGTTTGGGGCTGCAATGCTTATGTGAAAAAGCTTCAACCTGATAAGCTCGAACCCAAATCGGAGAAATGTGTCTTCATAGGATATCCAAAGGAGACTATTGGATACACCTTCTATCACAGATCCGAAGGCAAGACTTTTGTTGCTAAATTCGGAAACTTTCTGGAGAAGGAGTTTCTCTCGAAAGAAGTGAGTGGGAGGAAAGTAGAACTTGACGAGGTAACTGTACCTGCTCCCTTATTGGAAAGTAGTGCATCACAGAAAACTGTTTCTGTGACACCTACACCAGTTAGTGAGGAAGCTAATGATGATGATCATGAAACTTCAGAACAAGATACTACTGAACCTCGTAGATCAACCAGAGTAAGATCCGCACCAGAGTGGTACGGTAATCCCGTTCTGGAAGTCATGCTAGTAGATCATGATGAACCTACGAACTATGAAGAAGCGATGGTGAGCCCAGATTCCGCAGAGTGGCTTGAAGCCATGAAATCTGAGATGGGATCCATGTATGAGAACAAAGTATGGACTTTGGTTGACTTGCCCGATGATTGGCAAGCAATTGAGAATAAATGGATCTTCAAGAAGAAGACTGACACTGACGGTAATATTACTGTCTACAAAGCTCGACTTGTCGCAAAAGGTTTTCGGAAAGTTCAAGGGATTGACTACGATGAGACCTTCTCACCCGTAGCGATGCTTAAGTCTGTCCGAATCATGTTAGCAATTGCCGCATTTTATGATTATGAAATTTGGCAGATGGATGTCAAAACTGCATTCTTGAATGGATTTCTGGAAGAAGAGTTGTATATGATGCAACCAGAAGGTTTTGTCGATCCAAAGGGAGCTAACAAAGTGTGCAAGCTCCAGCGATCCATTTATGGACTGGTGCAAGCCTCTCGGAGTTGGAATAAACGCTTTGATAGTGTGATCAAAGCATTTGGTTTTATACAGACTTTTGGAGAAGCCTGTATTTACAAGAAAGTGAGTGGGAGCTCTGTAGCATTTCTGATATTATATGTAGATGACATATTACTAATTGGAAATGATATAGAATTTCTGGATAGCATAAAGGGATACTTGAATAAGAGTTTTTCAATGAAAGACCTCGGTGAAGCTGCTTGCATATTAGGCATTAAGATCTATAGAGATAGATCAAAACGCTTAATTGGACTTTCACAAACCACATACCTTGACAAAGTTTTGAAGAAGTTCAAAATGGATCAAGCAAAGAAAGGGTTCTTGCCTGTGTTACAAGGTGTGAAGTTGAGTAAGACTCAATGCCCGATCACTGCAGAAGATAGAAAGAATATGAAAGATGTTCCCTATGCATCAGCCATAGGATCTATCATGTATGCAATGCTGTGTACCAGACCTGATGTGTGCCTTTCTATAAGTCTAGCAGGGAGGTACCAAAGTAATCCAGGAGTGGATCACTGGATAGCGGTCAAGAACATCCTGAAATACCTGAAAAGGACTAAGGATATGTTTCTCATATATGGAGGTGACAAAGAGCTCATCGTAAAAGGTTACGTTGATGCAAGCTTTGACACTGATCCGGACGATTCTAAATCGCAAACCGGATACGTGTTTACATTAAACGGTGGAGCTGTCAGTTGGTGCAGTTCTAAACAAAGCATTGTAGCGGGATCTACATGTGAAGCGGAGTACATAGCTGCTTCGGAAGCAGCAAATGAAGGAGTCTGGATGAAGGAGTTCATATCCGATCTAGGTGTCATACCTAGTGCATCGGGTCCAATGAAAATCTTTTGTGACAATACTGGTGCAATTGCCTTGGCAAAGGAATCCAGATTTCACAAGAGAACCAAGCACATCAAGAGACGCTTCAATTCCATCCGGGATCTAGTCCAGGTGGGAGACATAGAGATTTTCAAGATACATACGGATCTGAATGTTGCAGACCCGTTGACTAAGCCTCTTCCACGAGCAAAACATGATCAGCACCAAGGCTCCATGGGTGTTAGAATCATTACTGTGTAATCTAGATTATTGGCTCTAGTGCAAGTGGGAGACTGAAGGAAATATGCCCTAGAGGCAATAATAAAGTTATTATTTATTTCCTTATATCATGATAAATGTTTATTATTCATGCTAGAATTGTATTAACCGGAAACATAATACATGTGTGAATACATAGACAAACAAAGTGTCACTAGTATGCCTCTACTTGACTAGCTCTTTAATCAAAGATGGTTATGTTTCCTAACCATAAACAAGTAGTTGTTATTTGATTAACGGGATCACATCATTAAGTGAATGATCTAATTGACATGACCCATTCCACTAGCTTAGCACCCGATCGTTTAGTATGTTGCTATTGCTTTCTTCATGACTTATACATGTTCCTATGACTATGAGATTATGCAACTCCCGTTTACCAGAGGAACACTTTGTGTGCTACCAAACGTCACAACGTAACTGGGTGATTATAAAGGAGCTCTACAGGTGTCTCCAAAGGTACATGTTGGGTTGGCGTATTTCGAGATTAGGATTTGTCACTCCGATTGTCGGAGAGGTATCTCTGGGCCCTCTCGGTAATGCACATCACTTAAGCCTTGCAAGCACTGCAACCAATGAGTTAGTTGCGGGATGATGTATTACAGAACGAGTAAAGAGACTTGCCGGTAACGAGATTGAACTAGGTATTTGGAATACCGATGATCGAATCTCGGGCAAGTAACATACCGATGACAAAGGGAACAACGTATGTTGTTATGCGGTCTGACCGATAAAGATCTTCGTAGAATATGTAGGAGCCAATATGAGCATCCAGGTTCCGCTATTGGTTATTGACCGGAGACATGTCTCGGTCATGTCTACATTGTTCTCGAACCCGCAGGGTCCGCACGCTTAAGGTTACGATGACAGTTATATTATGAGTCTATACATTTTGATGTACCAAAGTTTGTTCAGAGTCCCGGATGTGATCACGGACATGACGAGGAGTCTCGAAATGGTCGAGACATAAAGATTGATATATTGGAAGCCTATGTTTGGATACGGAAGTGTTCCAGGTGAAATCGGGATTTTACCGGAGTACCGGGAGGTTACCGGAACCCCCCGGGAGCTAAATGGGCCATGATGGGCCTTGGTGGAAAAGAGAAGAGGTAGCCCTACATGGGCCGCGCGCCCCTCCCCTCCCTTGGTCCAAATAGGACAAGGAGAGGGGGCCGGCCCCTCTCTCTCTTTTCCCCCCTCCGCGAATCCTATTCCAACTAGGATTGGGGGGGGGGGGGATCCTACTCCCAGAGGGAGTAGGACTCTCCTGGCGCGCCCTCCTTGGCCGGCCGCCTCCCCCCCTTTAGTCCTTTATATACGGAGGCAGGGGCACCCCAGAGACACACAAGTTGATCCACGTGATCTATTCCTTAGCCGTGTGCGGCGCCCCCAGCCACCATAGTCCTCGATAATATTGTAGCGGTGCTTAGGCGAAGCCCTGCAGTAGTAGTACGTCAAGATCGTCACCACGCCGTCGTGCTGACGGAACTCTTCCCCGACACTTTGCTGGATCGGAGTCCGGGGATCGTCATCGAGCTGAACGTGTGCTAGAACTCGGAGGTGCCATAGTTTCGGTGCTTGATCGGTCGGATCGTGGAGACGTACGACTACATCAACCAAATGCTTCCGTTGTCGATCTACTAGATATGTAGATCATACTCCCCCTCTCGTTGCTATGCATCACCATGATCTTGCGTGTGCGTAGGAATTTTTTTGAAATTACTACGAAACCCAACAGTGGCATCCGAGCCTAGGTTTTATATGTTGATGTTATATGCACGAGTAGAACACAAGTGAGTTGTGGGCGATATAAGTCATACTGCTTACCAGCATGTCATACTTTGGTTCGGCGGTATTGTTGGACGAAGCGGCCCAGACCGACATTACGCGTACGCTTACGCGAGACCGGTTCTCCCGACGTGCTTTGCACATAGGTGGCTTGCGGGTGACAGTTTCTCCAACTTTAGTTGAATCGAGTGTGGCTACGCCCGGTCCTTGCGAAGGTTAAAACAACACCAACTTGACAAACTATCGTTGTGGTTTTGATGCGTAGGTAAGATTGGTTCTTGCTTAAGCCCGTAGCAGCCACGTAAAAACTTGCAACAACAAAGTAGAGGACGTCTAACTTGTTTTTGCAGGGCATGTTGTGATGTGATATGGTCAAGACATGATGCTAAATTTTATTGTATGAGATGATCATGTTTTGTAACCGAGTTATCAGCAACTGGCAGGAGCCATATGGTTGTCGCTTTATTGTATGCAATGCAATCGCGCTGTAATGCTTTACTTTATCACTAAACGGTAGCGATAGTCATGGAAGCACAAGCTCGGCGAGACGACAACGATGCTACGATGGAGATCAAGGTGTCGCGCCGGTGACGATGGTGATCACGTTGGTGCTTCGGAGATGGAGATCACAAGCACAAGATGATGATGGCCATATCATATCACTTATATTGATTGCATGTGATGTTTATCTTTTATGCATCTTATCTTGCTTTGATTGACGGTAGCATTATAAGATGATCTCTCACTAAATTATCAAGTAGTGTTCTCCCTAAGTATGCACTATTGCGAAAGTTCTTCGTGCTGAGACACCACGTGATGATCGGGTGTGATAGGCTCTACGTTCAAATACAACGCGTGCAAAACAGTTGCACACACGGAATACTCAGGTTAAACTTGACGAGCCAAGCATATACAGATATGGCCTCGGAACACGGAGACCGAAAGGTCGAGCGTGAATCATATAGTAGATATGATCAACATAAAGATGTTCACCAATGAAACTACTCCATCTCACGTGATGATCGGACATGGTTTAGTTGATTTGGATCACGTAATCACTTAGAGGATTAGAGGGATGTCTATCTAAGTGGGAGTTCTTTAAGTAAATTAACCGAACTTAAATTTATCATGAAACTTAGTACCTGATTGGTCCGCGCGCCCCTCCCCTCCCTTGGTCCAAATAGGACAAGGAGAGGGGGCCGGCCCCTCTCTCTCTTTTTCCCCCTCCGCGAATCCTATTCCAACTAGGATTGGGGGGGGGGGGAATCCTACTCCCAGAGGGAGTAGGACTCTCCTGGCGCGCCCTCCTTGGCCGGCCGCCTCCCCCCCTTTAGTCTTTTATATACGGAGGCAGGGGCACCCCAGAGACACACAAGTTGATCCACGTGATCTATTCCTTAGCCGTGTGCGGCGCCCCCAGCCACCATAGTCCTCGATAGTATTGTAGTGGTGCTTAGGAAGCCCTACAGCAGTAGTACGTCAAGATCGTCACCACGCCGTCGTGCTGACGGAACTCTTCCCCGACACTTTGCTGGATCGGAGTCCGGGGATCGTCATCGAGCTGAACGTGTGATAGAACTCGGAGGTGCCGTAGTTTCGGTGCTTGATCGGTCGGATCGTGGAGACGTACGACTACATCAACCAAACGCTTCCGTTGTCGATCTACTAGGTATGTAGATCATACTCCCCCTCTCGTTGCTATGCATCACCATGATCTTGCATGTGCGTAGGATTTTTTTTGAAATTACTACGAAACCCAACAGAATGGTCTTACCTAAGGGCAATAATGATAAAGCTGGGTTTCACAAACCGTTGGGTTGATACTGTGATGAGCTTGGTAACCACAGTCATGTTTTCTGTTTTGTTGAATGGGAAGAAACTACAACAATTTATTCCTTCAAGATGCATTAGACAAGGGGACCCGATCTCTCCATACTTGTTCTTGCTGGCAGCAGAGGGCCTTTTGTGCCTGTTAAAATCAAAAAGTGAGTCATCCAACCTGCATGGACTACAGGTAGCTCCTTCGGCGCCACCGGTAAGCCATCTCCTATTTGCCGATGACAGCTTGTTGTTCTTCAAGGCTAACAGTGTGGGAGCAACCGAGGTGCACCATGTATTGGACACTTACTGTCGAGCGACGGGCCAGCGTATCAACTACTCCAAATCTTCAATCTATTTTCGTAAGGGGTGCCTAAGTCGGTTAGACAAGAAATCAAGGAAACACTTAACGTTCCCAACGAAACTCTTAACGAGAAGTATCTGGGAATGCCGTCAGACATAGGGAGCTCAAAGAATGGAGCTTTCAAATATCTCAAGGATCGCCTCTGGAGCAAAGTACAAGGATGGATTGAGCGAACAATGTCACCGGTGGGTAAAGAAGTCCTTGTCAAATCTGTAGCGCAGGCAGTCCTAGTGTTCTCCATGTCATGTTTTAAACTTCCTAGAGGCTTGTGTGAACATTTGAACATGCTTATTCGGAAGTTTTGGTGGGGTGCGAAAGATGGAAAGAGGAAACCACATTGGGTTTCTTGGAAGATGATGACACAACCTAAGGGCATGGGAGGGCTCGGCTTCAAAGACTTTGAGCTTTTCAATCTTTCCATGCTTGCTAGGCAGGCGTGGCGCTTGCTGCAAGACTCGGAGTCGTTGAGTGCTCGAGTCCTGAAAAGTGTTTACTATCCAACCTCTGATATACTCCATGCCGATTTGGGGAATCACCCGAGCCAAGTCTGGCGGGCCATCATAGAGGGAAGAGATGTTTTGAAGCAAGGCTTGATAAAGAGGATTGGAAACGGAGAAAACACAAACATTTGGACGAAAAACTGGTTACCCAGGGAGGAGATGAAACGGCCCTATGGGAGTATCTCGCCAAACCCACCAGCCATGGTTTCCGACCTTATAACTAGATCGACAACCTCTTGGGATAGACAGCTTGTCCAAGCTACATTCATGCCAATGGATGCTCAGGTCATATTGGGAATACCTGTATGCACTCGAAATATCACTGATTTTTGGGCATGGTTTCATGAGAAACACGTCACTTTCACTATAAAATCGGCATACAATATGCTAGTAGCGACAAGGAACAGAAGAGAAGCATGGTTGGAGGAAGCACCGGGTTCTTCGAGCTAGGGCCGAGGAAGGGGCTTGGAAAACACTGTGGAAAACAGAGGTTCCGGGAAAGTTACGGATGTTCCTATGGAGATTGTCAAAGCACTCGCTTCCGACTAACGACGTTCGTGCCCACCGCCATATGGCTGACTCACCCTAGTGCGATCTATGTGGAGTTCAAGATTCCTAGCTCCATTCGCTTATTGAGTGCACGTCCTCGAGGAGTGTGTGGGCTCTCATCAATGAGGAGATCACACATAAAATAATAGCCACATCTGAGCCGAAGGCAAAGCAATGGTTGTTCATGTTGATGGAACTGTTATCGCGTGACGAGTTCGCACTGGTCTCGGTGACACTATGGTCCATATGGCATGCAAGGCGTAAGGCTATACATGAAGCTATCTTTCAGACCCCTCATGCGACCTAAGGGTTCATCATGAGCTTCATAGCCGAGCTCGGAGTTGTCAAGGGGAAGATGCAGCAACCGGTAGGGAGAGGTATGCCTACAAATCAGGTTCCCACACACCCACGAAAACCACCAGCCGGTTTTTGCAAAATACATGTGGATGGAGGAGTCTTGGGTACTCGAGGAGGTTCGGTTGTGGCAGTGTGCAGAGATGAACACGGGAATTTTATGGGGAGCTCAACTCTTGTTGTGCAAGGAGTAACAGATCCACCGTCTTTAGAAGCAATGGCTTGTCGAGAAGCTTTGGCGCTAGCAGAAGATTTGGGGATCCAGAACTTTGTGGTGGCCTCCGACTGTCAGCAGGTGGTCTCGGACATCAACAGAAGAACCAGGGGAGCTTATGGAGCAATTGTTAGTGAGATAAACCTTAGATTATCTTCTTTTCTTTGCACTTTTGTTTTTGAGAGTCATGCTATCAATGTAGAAGCACATCGTCTAGCCAAGGTTTCTTTTTCAAGAGGCCCGGGACGCCACGTTTGGTTTGGCGTACCCCATGACCTCAGATGTATCCCACAACATGTGGACTTTCATGAATAAACTTGGCTTTTACCCCTCAAAAGAAGACTCTCATCGGAGCAGGAGTTAACCACGTTGATTATCACTCTCTAGGCCGTTACTCAAAAAAATCACTCTCTAGGCCATTTGGTTTGAATGACGAAAAGTTATTCACGATGGAATTCTGCACACTCTTTTTGCAACTTCAACAGCCGACCCAAAAGAACGCTCAATTTGTTCGATTTTTGTCCGTTTGAGTTGGCTGAGCGGACGCCTGTGTTCGGTTTTAGGTTTAGGTTGGCACATGCACCCGACAGGCCTGGCACATTTTTTTGCGCGCGGACTTAAAAAGTAACCCAACATTTAGAAGTTCAAACAACCATAATTAAACATTAAAACTTCGGCCAAGGTCCATTGAAACTTAATTTAACATAAAAAACTTTACCTCCCCGCGCACTATCCTAGGCGTCATCATCCTCTGTCGGGCCGGTGAGGTCGATGAGCTCCGGTACCGGACCAGCCCAGGGGAATGCCACCTCCCAGGCCCGGGCCATGTGGCCCTGAAGTGCCGGCTGCACCGCCGGCTAGTCTGTTCCGCCGCGGGCACGACACTCCTCCTCCTCCTTGCGGCGCTCCTCCTCCTCCTCCTCACGCTCCATCTGCATGAGCTGCTCGTCGTCGGCGCGCTTGTCTACCAGCGTGCGCTGCCTCCACTACTCGCGGTAAGCAGCCTCCTGCGCTGACGTCACACCGAGCCAGACCAAGGGGCGGACCCACTCGCGCAGCTCCCCGGTCCAGGCGTAGCGCTCGCTCAACTCCGTCAGCGGCGGTTCGGCCTTGGACGTTGGGGGAGGAAGCCTCGACGGGGACGGTGGCACCACGCAGTCGCCTGCCGTAGAGAGGGCAAGGGCCTCCGCCAGCCTCACCTGGTAGTCCGCCTCCTCCGCCTCGGCCTTGCACCGCTCCTCCTCGAAGGAGGTCTGCATGGCCGCCGCCAACACCGCCAGGTAGGCAGCCTCCTCCTCCTCCAGCGTTGTTGCTCCTCGTGTTCGAGCGCAAACCAGACTTCCCAATCAAGAGAGTCCGGCACGTACTCCGGCATCTGACACTGCTCCGACGTGAGCAGTTCCCGCCACCTGTGCACCTCCTCGGCATGCGGCCGCTGCGACTACGGCACCGCCGGCAATGGGATCCGTTGCGGATACAGATGCCAGTCGTGCGGCAGCATCACGTATGGGAACAACTGCCTGTAGTGCCAATGCCACGGCGTCTGGTGCACCAGAATGTGTAGTCCCTGCCTGGCGGGGCGAGCAGGCGGCGGCGGCGGCAGAGGAAGCGCACGAGAGGAGGAAGCGCCGGGGGTGAGCTTCCCCTTGTTCTTGCCGGAACCACCGAAGAAGCCCATGGCTAGGGTTTGCTTTGTCGCTGGCAAGGGAGCACGCGGCTAGATGTGGACAGGAAGCGGAAGTGAAAGTGGATGAGGTTGGCCCCCCGCACGCGTGGATTAAAAAAGGACGGCCTCCCATAGCTTTCGGTCGCTAACACGTGGGCTCGCGGTAGGTGGCCGCGCTAAATACGACCGCGTGTGTTGGTTGGCCAGCCGACATGTGGGACCACGGCGGACACCGAGAGGACGCGGGGCGCGTCCACTTCGTGTCCGCGACGACGCATTTCAGGCCCAACGTGAGCGTGGACACGAAGCGGATACATTTTGGGTTTGGGGTGGCGCGTTGGACTGGCGATTTTGTCCGTTTACGACCCAAACGAATATGGACGGACCAAATGGGTCCCCGGTTGGCTCTTACATATGGATTAAATTTTAAAAATGTTCTACTATTTTGACAAACAATTATTTCTGTGTCCACCTTAAAAACTCTCCTGTGCGAGTACATATGCACAACACAAGTTTAGCCAATACTCACTCATTAATGCCGATTGGCAAAGCAATATTTCTATGTCAAGAATAAATATGAATTCATGTTAGTGAGAACAAGAGTAATTTAGAGGAGACGTTCTCTGTCGATTATGAAGATGTCTATGATGACTTCATCAATCTTAAGATGTTGTGTCGATTAGTATCTCAGAAAAAGGTAAGGTGTACATAAGCATCTAGTTGTTTCTTTGTTCCGCTGTCTGATATAGTAGAACCCTATCCATATTTCGATCGTATGGAAACAAATGTAAGCATCTACATTGTACTGTGTTAAAAGACACACAAGTAATTTCAAAAAACTTTTTGCAAGAAACTAATTTCAAAACAAAGACAAGATCAGGAGAGCTCCTAATCTCCACTTTTTTTTTGAGGTTTTCCTAATCTCCACTTATAGCGGGGATTGGAGATGCAATGTTAGTGGGGAGCCTATGTGGGCCGCGACCCAGTAAGCTGGCTCGCTTGCTCGCTTGGCCCAGTATGCTAAGGGCTGGTTATTTGCCATGAGTGATTCTCTAACACAGCAGGAGTTTGCCATGTTGATTACCACTCTCTGGGCCATCTATTTGCACGCAGAATGTTTTTCACGAAGGAATTCTGCCGACTCCTTTTGCAACACATGCATTCATAAACAGGTTCCTTGCTGATCTTCACTGCCTAGCTAAACCGGCTCCCAGAGTACACGGACCAGCCCCGCCTTGACCAAATGGCTGGATACCATCGCATGAGGGCCACGCGAAGATGAATGTTCATGTCACGGTAGCAAGATCGGGATGCTTTTGTGTTGTTGGACCAATCTGTTGCGACGAATCAGGTAACTTTCAAGGAGCATCAATAGTCGTAGTCAGAAATATTGGAGATCCAGAGGTACTTGAGGTATTGGCGATCAGAGAAGCTCTTGCACTAACAAATGATCTATATATTCACAAAGTGTTGGTTGCATCTGACTGTATAGCGGCGGTGGAGGCGATAAGAAAGGGGTCCTCATCTTCATACGGGGAAGTGGTGCTCGAAATTAATCCGTCATCTAGGGCTTTTATTTTTTGTATTTTCTTACATGAGTTTAGAACCTCGAATATCAAGGCCCACAAACTTGCAAAGCATGCTTTAACGCTAGGGACCGGTCGTCATGTTTAGTTAGGCCACCCTCGAGATCTTTGTTTCGTCCCTGAAACCATCTGACGGATGAATAAAAGATGTGCAAGTTTGCCTCAAATTTTTTTTGCTCTCTCGGAAGTGCTCGCTCGGGCTCGACCCTGCACCGTTTTTTTAGCTCATCTGCTATCTAACACAAAAAACGGCTAACCGTTGACTTAAAGGTCATGAATTTGAAAAAACAATGTTGGTTTAAGAAAATGTTCATGAATTTAAAAGAAAGTTCATGAATTTAAAATTTTCCCATGTGTTCATTAAAGTTGGCAAACACACAGAAAAGTTTTTGAATTTGAAAAAAGTTCACGCGTCAGAAAAAATTGCGGATTTGAAAAATGTTCACGAATTTGAAAACAAATTGTGCATCTAGAAAATGTTCATAGATTTGGAAAAATTTTGTGCATCTGAAAAAGTTAGCGCACCTAAAAAAGTTTGTTGTTCTAAAAAAGTTTCCGGACTTAACAAAAGTTCATGAATTTCTTTTAAAAAAAGTTGCGGATATGAAATTGTTCACACCTCTAAAAATGTTCGTGAATATGAAAACATTGCACGGATCTGAAAAAAGTTCACAATTTGAAAATGTGCTAATCTGAATAAAGTTCATGGATTTGAAAAAAAGTTCATGAATTTGAAAAATGTGCATGAATTTGGAAAAAGTTTGCACATCTAAAAAAAGTTTTTGAGTTTGAAAAATATTTCGCATTTGAAAACAGTTCATGGATTTGAAAGATGTTTATGGATTTATAAAAAGTTCATGGATTTTGAAAATAAAATCCTGGTTATAAAAAATCACAATTTTGATAAATTTGTCATGGGTTTTGAAAACGAATCGCATAATTGAACAAAAAGTTTGTGAATTCGGAAAAAGTTCACGGGTTTGAAAAATAATTTAATGAACTTGAATAAAAGTTCACAAATTTGAAAAAGTTAAGGTCATATTTTTAATGAAAACAAATTAAAAAATGAGATGAAAGAAACAAGAAAAAGAGAAAGGAAGAATGGAAAAAAAGGAAACAAAACCCAGGTTAAAACAGCAGGAAATGGAAAAATAACGGTCCGAAAGATTCTAGAAGCTTCCTAAAATCAAGCCTGGAAGCCTTCGGAAGATTTTCAAAATCACAGGCTAGGCTACCGATGGGATCGACATAATTGCACGCTAAGCTCACGCTAGGTGGGCCAGTTTGTTAATAAACGAAGCCATGGAGGGGGTGTGTGTGCGAAATCACTAATTAAGGAGTACTCATTGCAAAGATCACTCTAATTCCTCTAGTTGCGACAAGTGGCGTACATGCATCGTGTCACTTGTCGCAACGTGAGAGTTTTTTTTTCATATATCTGTTTATTCAAAATGTTTTATCTCTTGAACCATGTGTCCAAATCTCGAACCGTTTTCACTGTTGGATTCCTCGCGTCGATATCTTCAAAACTAGATCTCATGTTCATAGGTTTTGACAAACTATTTTTTCATGAAAAAAACAGGACGAAAAAACCGAAATGGGAGCACAGATTTTTTCCCTTTTCGAAAGAGGCACGCCCGTGCCTCTCACGAAATCACAATTGTGCCTCTCGCGGAAGCAAAACCGTGACTCTCGTGAAAGAAAAAAAACAAAAAACATGTTTTTTTCCGTTTCTGAGAGGCACGGCCGTGACTCTCGCGAAAACACATCTTAGCCTTTCGCGAAAGCAAAACCTTGACTCTCGCAAAAGGAAAAAAACAAAAAAACGCGTTTTTTTCATTTTCGAGAAGCACGTTCGTGACTCTCGCGAAAGCAAAACCGTGAATCTCATGAAAGAAAAAAAACACGTTTTTTCGCGTAAAATATTTTTTTCAAAAAACATTTATGATTGAAAGGCTAAGAAAGATCGGTGGAAACCAAAACGTCGAAAAAAATAAAAAAAACCGTTTAAAAAGCTGAAAACGCGTACGGAAAAATTAAAAAAAAATTCGAAGATAGCGCCCAGAGCACGACACGTGGCGAATGACTGAGAGCGCGCCAAGTGACGCTGATCATTGTGAGGCTCCCGAAGAAGCGCTCGTTAACTAATTACTTCCTTGTGTGTGCCGAGTAGGAAAATGCACTATATATTCGGTGCTATAAACACCGAATAGAATTCAGGGTGGACGCTCGTGGGCGTCAAAACGTCGTGCCTTCGCTGAAGGCGCTCACAGTTGGGCCGTCCACCTAGGCGTTATAGTTTTCCTGTTTCGTTTTTTTCTGTTTTCTTTTTCGTTTCTTTTCTTTCTTCCTTTTTCTTTTTATTTTCTTTTATATTTTTTAAAATATTTGTTCTAAAAGTTCAAATACTGTATGGAATACCAAAAAA
Organism: Triticum dicoccoides; assembly: GCF_002162155.2. NCBI lineage: Eukaryota > Viridiplantae > Streptophyta > Magnoliopsida > Poales > Poaceae > Triticum > Triticum dicoccoides. Next base: position 523,437,750 of record NC_041384.1, on the reverse strand, counting down.
TGGTCTCATTTTCAAAATTTGTTCACAATTTTTGTGTATTATACAAAAAGTTCAACGTGTATTGCAAAACTGGGCATCGTACAAATGTAAACTTATCATAAGAAAATGTTCATTATGTATTATAAAATGTTCAGCGTATATCACAAAAATGTTCAACATGTATTTAAATTTTTTTCAGTGTATATCACAAAAATAAATAATTTGTATTTAAAAATTGTTCAGAGTATATTACAAAATTGTTCAATCTATATTTAAAAATTGATCAGCGTATATGAAAATTTGTTCATGTTTTTCAATTTTTGTTCACCTTTTCAAAATTTGTTCGTGTTTTAAAGGTTTTGTTGAAAGATTGAAACTGTGCACATTTTCAAACATTATTCGCATTTTCCAAGAAATGTTGCAAAAAAAAAAAACGGATTTGCCACTGTGGCTGGATACTTAAAAGTTAGCGCTGCTGTTTAGATTGCAGCAGTTGCTAGCTCGAGTGGCCAAGAACCGTAGTTTTGTGGTAGGTGGTTAGTTCGTGTCTGCACTACGGCTTAGTTTTTTTGTGTGGGGTTTTTCATTCGTTGCCTGCGAATGGCCGGCCCGTTTGCGCGAACTTAGCAAACCCTACGCGGAAGCTGCCCCGTTTGACACGAACGAGCGTCAAACAGGAGCTCTCAGAATTCAGCAACATCAGCTCTCCCTAAAAAACAGCATCTGTGTTTGGTTGGCCCAAATCATATATTTTTGTTTCCTTGCATGGTGCCAAGAGCGAGAAAGTAGCCCATGTTGGTTGGGCCGACGAGAGACTCCCCAATCGACGTGTCATCCTAATGATATGTATCTTTGCTTTTTTTTTTGCAAATGATATGTATCGATCTATGAAATAACGAAATCACTAGTTAAAGATTACCCCTTCTAAAGGTACTCCATCTTATCAGGCGCTGACAAGTGACGCATCTTGTCGCAACCTACGAGTTTTTCCTTTTTCACAGATCCATTTTTTTCAAAATATTTTATCTCATAAGCCGTTCGTCCAAATCTCAAACCAATTTCATCGTTAAATTTCTCAGGTCAAGATTTGTATCCCATGTTAATAGGTTTCGACGAACTTTTTCATGAAAAAACCCAAAAAAACAATACAATAAAAATAAAAGCGAAAACTAAAAAATGGAGCCAGAAGCACGTTTTTTATTTCACGTGGAAAAGCAAATTTTCCCCCTTTCCAAGAAGCACAACTATGCTGCTCGCGGAAGCAAACCTATGCTTCTTCTTGAAGCATATTTTTTTTCCCGAGAAGCATTGTGCTTCTCGGAAAGGTAAAAAGTTTGTGCATCCACAAAAAGCAGATTTGCTTCTCATGGGTGCACGGACTTTTTACTTTTCTGAAAGTTGTGTTTCTCGCGGAAGTAAATCTGTGCTTTTTTGAGGGGCAAAATGTGCTTCTCGTGGAAGTACAAATTTTTTCTCTTTCTGAGAAGCACAGCAGCGCATCTCGTTGAAGCAAATCTGTCTTTCTCGTGGAAGTACATATTTTTCCTTTTTTGAGAAGCATAGAAAAATCAACTTTGTTTTTAAAAACCTAGGAAAAATCAGATGAAAACCGAAAAG